>NC_041054.1:7827780-8060280 GCF_900634775.1 Gouania willdenowi
CGACCTGTGAGGAAATGGGGCTCAGAGCTCGACTCTGTTGTGTTGTTCAGGATGTGAAGTGGCCTTTGATGATGATGATGATGGAGATGATAACCGATGTTTTTTATCTGACTACTTTGATCTGACTACTGATGCTGATGTGTCCCCAAAAAACTCTGCCAAAGTAACATTTTTGCTGTTTTCACAGATTGAAAGTATTGACAGTGATATTGTTGATTCCACAGAAACACCCGAATAGTGAGGAAATTCACTGTAATGTCTAGTGGAGTGACAGGGAACACTATATACCAAGAAGAACAAAAATGGGGTCAAATGAATCACTGTTTTTTTTTGTTAGGGGGAATAAACTCACAGTAACAAAGAAGTAAAAACACAAACCTTTGATAAGTTTTTTTTTTTTTAACATTGTCTACCAGCTCACTAAATATCATTTAAATCCGTTAAGAACTTTTTCAGACATCCTGCAAACAATCATTCACAGATGATGGATGGACGGACGGACGCCGGTGAAAACACATTACCTCATTGGTGGAGTTAAATATAAGAAATGTAACTTTAAACATTCTACAAGATTCTCAACTTTTCCAACCTCAATTAGTTTTTTCTTTTTCCATTTTCAACATGTATCCGATCTGTTAAAGACAGCACAAATTAGATTTTTTTTTTTTTTTTTTTTAAATCGGACCCAGACTTTCATATGTGATCCTAAATCTGATGCGTATCTGATATTTTGCAATGTGACAGCTGTCTGAAAGGCCACGTCTCATATATCCGACCTTTATGTCATTGAAATGCATAAAACGTCACAATTCTGTTCAAATCGAAGGAGGAAAAAAACTGTCCGCCGTGGACAGTGAAAGAAGAGGGATTTCTTAATAAATATCTTGCGGGGACGAATAGCCTCCATATTTACTGCACGTAGTACCTTAGAACCTCTTTTGCGAAAGCGGGTCACTTCAGGGTCACATTCGGTTAATACTGTAATCTGTTAAAAGTCAAATTTAATGTGGAATATGAATGAGCACATACAAAAAAAAAAAATCTGATTTGCGGATTAAGACCCGCTGTCTGATCAATGTACGTGTAAGTGTTCAAATCAGATTGTTCCATTTATATTTGGTGGCAACTTACATCGTACACTTTTGAATGATATCCCATTGTTTTAACGTATAAAAAGCAGGTATTTAACAATGATTTCACAATATCATTGTCCCTAATGGAAATTAGTGGATTGAACACCTGATCTGTAGGGTAATAGGTCTAATCCAAGCGTGTCAAACTCCTTTTAGTTTAGGGGCGACATACGCCTCAGTTTGTTGAGTCGAACCAGATAAATCTATATTTTAAGGGGAAAAAAGAGCAACTGTAACAATTTCATACCTTTGTTGCACTTCCACGTGTATAAAATGTAAATCAGTCACTTTCAACATCCTAATTGTTAAGCAATGAGCAAGAATCTGTTGATTTTGCAACCAATTTTCTCAAAAATGAAATGCAATTGGAGCAAATCTAGGTAGCTTCTAGAATCTGAAGGGTTTCATTAAAGACTGTTTGTAACGATGTGCAATTAAAAGAGTACGATTGTAGAATTCAGAGAAAAGTTGCAAGCCTCCACAGATTTGTGGCAAGTTTGATTGAATTAGTGAGTTTGGAGTGGCTGGACGTGGGTTTAACATCATTATCCATGTTTTTGCTTGATTTTTTGAATAAAATCATTCAACAGCTGAACTTGATGCTCTGGAGGGTCAAAGCTTGGCGGATTCGGTTTCATAACGATTAGAAAGTCTGATATTGAGCCACGCTGATATGAACGCTCAGCCTGCACCAACCTATCCCTGTGGTAACGTTACTAAAAACTCAATATGGATCGTGATGTTCTATCCTCACAGTCCGTGCTGTTCTGGTACATTAGCTTCTGTCCTTTGGCTCTCGATAAGCCGCCGCATTAAAAGTTAACAAGAATATATTGGTACCAAGAGAACACTGAATGTGAAATCTTTGCATGGAATTGAATCGCAATCCATCCGTTCTTTGGTTATTCCATTCTAAAACCAAATCAAAACAACAAATAAACGGTGTGATTATTTGGTTTTACTGACTTAAAACCAAAACAGACGTAAAGACATATAAAAAAGATAAGTTGTGTTTTTCTGTCTTAAAACATTAAAGTATTAATGACAAAACGGTGAACAGGACCAGAACTGAAGTCTGCTGCACCTCCGCACACACTAGGACTGTTTGGGATTTATTTCAGCAAAATATAAAAATAATAAAATATTTCTTTTGCAAAAACAATTACAGCTTTTTTTAAAGGGCAGTAAAAAAAATATGTATTTTGCACGTTTTAATACCGCTAGCCACTAACAGTAGCCGGCAACACACCAGAAGTTGATCACATGAAACGAGGAACACCAGTAGAGTCATTACACCACCTCGGGTTCCTTTAATCACAGATCATGTGTAACATCCATGCTTTTCGTTTTGATCTATTTAATGTATTAATAACGTTTCAATTTACCAGTTCATCAGTGATGTCACTTTATGCTTTGCTAAAAGTCTGCCCCCGTCTGTGGGTCCTGTCTGTTTGATGAGCTTAAAACATGAAGCTCTCATCCATAGTTTCCCCGTAAATGTCCAAAGATTAATTTTAAAACAGAAAAACACTGTTTATCTGCTTTTTGCTTTTTGCTTTTTCTGTATTTGTGTTTTGGTTTTAGGTCAGTAAAACAAAATAACCAAACCGTTTGTTATTTTGATTTAATTTTAAAACGCAATAACCAAAGAACGAACGGTGAATGGATTCACAATATTTGGTGCTTATTTTTTTCTGGTTTGGATGTATCAACAGACCATGCTTTCCTTCTCACTGGGATTCTTTATGGGCTTCTTTTTCTCATCAGGTGAAACTGGTTTTGCTTCAATGGGTGGCCTGGTTTCTGCGCATGAAGCGGCCGGGGGAGAGCAACGTCCCTGAGCGCTCCCCCTGCGCCCCCCACCTGCGACGATGCTCCTCCAGCACACAGAGCGGAAGCATCCCCAACCCTCCGGACCACACCTTCAACTCTCTGCACCCGCAGAGCCTCTCCCCCCTACAGATGGGAACACTTCACGCGGGGCATCCTCACCTCCACATTCAGACCAGCGCCAACAACAACGGGAACCTTCTGTACATGGGTTTTCAGAGCATAGAGGAGTCGTCTGTGCTTTCCGAGTCCATCCAGAGGACTAACGTCTCCTCTGGGCCCCCACGAGTGGCAGGAAGTCCACCCCCACACCTGCCGACTCAGTTTTGCAACTCCCCCCCTCCTGCTACCCCAAACGTAGATACTGTAGGATGTCCGAGCACCGTTTCCAGTGGCGGGGGGTTCGGAGGGGGACATGGTGGGATTGGAGTCTGCTCAGCTTCAGCAATGGGAGACCCTCAACTACAAGCCATCCTGGAGGAGGTGCGATACATGGCGGACCGTTTCCGTGAGCAGGACGAAAACGAAAGCGCGGCAGACCAGTGGAAATTCGCCGGCGCGGTGATTGACCGATTATGTTTGGTGGCGTTTAGCATCTTCAACATAATTTGCACCATCTCGATCCTCATGTCCGCCCCCAACTTTGTGGAGGCCATTTCCAAGGACTTTGTCTAAAAAACACAAGCAGAAGAAAGAAGTTGGAATGTAATAATAAAAAGAACCAAATATAAGTCAACCTCCCCGATCCAGGGAAATTCAATTTCCTGCGGACTGAAGGCTCTTTGATTTGTGATTGCAAAAAACGTGAGGAAAAAAAAAAACCTAATGGTTTTCTTTGTAATGCAATCAGCTCTGTACCTGGAATATAAAAAAAGGAATAGGAAAGGGAATTCAGAGTGAAGTTGGAAGTAGATTAAGACAAGAAAGGTGCTTTATCACATTGTGACATGGCAAAATAGATTGCTGCGGTTAATTCTAAGGACTTTTGTCTTAAATTAAAAAGAGTTAGAATTGGGTAAAGAAAGAGAGGATTATCCATCCAATGAAACCTCATGTAAGAAAGCCATTAATACATGGAAGAGAATGAGAGCGAAACGAGACACGAGATGGATAAATGAGACAGTTATTTGACAGTTTTAATTTCCTGAGCAGAGACAGTTATTTAGTTCCACATCTGAAGAAAACACTGCGTCATTTAAAGTGATGTGAGGATAAGACGCTGATGAGATGGCAGCGTTTACAAAAACCAAGGTGAAGCCACGGAATGAAACTTCCTCCCATATGGCCTCGGCAGAGTCGGAGCAATAACAGCTTCATGTTTGGATTTACAAAAGTGGACCAAACATCAGCGAAGCAGCGCCGCAGAAAAAAACAAAACAAGAACTTCATCCATTATTTAATCAAATCCGGTTAATTATCGTCAGATTGAAAGGACTCGGATAATCTTTAGGCCTAATAAGCTTATAAAAGATGAAGGTCGTTCTCCCATCTCAAGCCACTTTAAATTTCCGAGTTCTTATCTGTTTTTTAAATGATTGCCAATCTGCTACAATCAGCAAAGATCAAACCCTCCCCAGCAGCCACACACACACACACACACACACACACACACACACACACACACACACACACACACACACAGCTTGTGCTTCACATCACGACTCCATGTAAGTGAATTACCAGTAAGTCTCTCACCAGCAAAGCAGCAGCAGCTCCTCCACATTGGAGAACTCAACCCAAATCTGGCAGGTCATCATTGGTCGATTAATTCCAATGAATTTCAAATTAAATGCTTAATAATGTATATGAGAGGATAAGTCAGACAAAATAAAAGTTTCTTTCTTTCGTATTACTTCAATTTTCAGCTCGTTTTACGCGACGAAAAATCAACAATTCGACGTTTTGCCCGACAGGCGCTTTGTGAAAATCTATTCGCTTCAAGTGTTTGCAATGACAGACAATGACAGGGTTGTTTCAAATGACTAAAATACATGCATAGAATCTGAATCCATTCTAAAACCTGATAGTTAAGCTTTGAGCTAACAAGAGACAGAATTGCTAATAGATTATTCATCATTGCTCAAATACTTCCCCTCTACTGGGCTCCACAGTGATCATAGAGGAAAATGTCTTCTTCCTTTAACTATTCTTAGTGAAATCTGAGTGTATTCTATAATATGGTATTATTATACAACATGATCTCACAGGGAAATATGACACTGTCAAGAAAAGGAATGCTTACATTTTTGTGATTGCCAATTTCCGCGTTACTTAATTGCTGTGCAACACTTACTGTATGTGTTTTGATTGGTAGATATTTACATGAAATTCCATCTTGTTTCAAGGTGTGACCTATGGTCAGGGCTGTTAAGGTGATAAATTCCATTGACATACATCGGTGTGCAATTATTTCTCACAAATTTGTGACGCACACAAACAAATGCCAAGCAGAACGGGAAATTACATGAAGTCGTTTCCTTGACAATTTCATGAACTCTTGTGAGACTGGGCTGTATAATATCTTTCAAAGGTTCCAGCAGACCCAATGTGTTCTTGAATTCAGTGGCACAAACCAGTTGTTAAACATTTCGGTGGCACTTTATTCCAAGGCTGACATTAACGATGGCATTATTATGACGTGACACCTGTCATTAGCATGAATAAGGTGTCATGAAGGCTGTCATTAAGTGTTGTTTGTCACCTTAACCCTACCTAACCCCTAGAACCCGCCACCTAACCCAAAAAATGCCAACATAGCTCCAAAGGTGTCATAATTCAGTGAAGCTGCTCTCCGGAGTTTCTGAGAGAACGTCTCCATGCTCCGCCCTCAACAGCTCTACTTCCTCCCCTGCCTCTGCCAATCAACCAGAAGCTACGCCTCTACGTTTGTGCACGTGCATTGCAAAACATAACACAGTCTCACAACTACAAAAACTACACATTTATTGTTAGTGCCATAACTTTTGATTAAAACATGTTTATTACCTGTCCATGAGAAATGTCGCCAAATCCTGGTGCGTTCGGAATCCTTTTAAAAGCAGAAAGTCCCGCCCCCTTTGAAAAGCAGCTTCGAGATGAATCCCGTTGCGGTCACGAAGACGTTTATCCACAAGCTTTGTACCCGGATTTTTCTTTTCTTTTTTAGTAGAAGCTTTATGCGCTGGCAATCGTGGACTGAGGGCGGCTAAAGTGACATAAAACATGGGTTTAGACGAGTCATTTGACAGTCGGGGGAGGAACACCCACTGTCACACATTAGTTTGGCAAACAGAAAACCAACAAGACAGGAAGGCAATAGAGGAAACAAATGGAAAGATAGATGTGAGTGTAACAGAAAGACAAACCCAGAACAACAGGGTAAACCATGGCACAAAAAAAAAACACCTTTAATGTGAAAAAGATTCTGTTTTTATTGCATATTTATTTACCTAAATATAGTGACTGGCATTTAAAAAAAACAAAAAATACCAGTACATTCCAACTGCAGGCAGCGATTTAGAAAATCATGGTAAAGTGTTGAGCTGTTGTACATTTTTTTTTTTTTTTTTTTTTTTTACACAAATTCAAATAAACTTTATTTAATCATGTTTGTTATTCTTCCTGTAAAAAAGATGCAGATTTTACACTGTGCATGAATGATTTCATGAAGGCTTTATTTAATATTAGCGTCTGCTCCTGGATCACTTTGTGCTTCTGCATGAATGGCTTTGTTTGATGTGATGTAATTTCAATGATTCCTTTGGCACAGCCTCCGTAGAGAAAGAGTTAGTACGCATACGCTAATGCAACTGCTAGGCCAGTGTTATTAATGGACGTGTGATAGACATGTTCGCTTTTGGATAAAATAGCAATATTTATCAAAAAACGTTGTTCAGCTTGACTTGATCTAACCCAGTGTTTCTCAAATGGGGGTACGTGTACCCCTAGGGGTACACAATGGCACTACAGGGGGTACTTGAGAGAGAGAGAGAGAGAGAGAGTATGGCAAATTAACAAATAAAATTGAAATAGATTTGTGAAATTATCTTTTTTTTTTGATGAAAACAACACAATCTTAAACAATTGTATTTACATACTTTCAATTTGTGAAATATAAATCTAGTTAAAATAAAATGCACTTAAAAAAAAAAGAATATATATATATATAAATTGTAGAAAAAAAATGTCTTTGGGGTTGCCAGAAATTTCATCAAAATGGGGTCACGATCCAAAAAAGGTTGGGAACCACTGCACAAATCGTGTTTCTTTCCACTTATTTACAAAATTAGATTATTCTAAATGCGTGTTATCACTTGTTCATTCCATCATTATGCTCCATAGTTGTTTTAAAATAGTTTTCAAAGCAAAATGTTGTAGTTGGACAATGGGGGGAACTTGGATTCAGAAAATAGAGAAAGGGGGGCCTTGAACCAAAAAAAGTTTTAAAGCCATTGATTATTTCACCTTCTTTTCTTTTTTTTTGGTGTGTTTACATTCATGTATGTCCATTAACATGCACTGTCCCAATCAAATAAATAAATAATTAAATAAATAAATAATTTCTTTTTTTTATTATTATTTTTACTAAAGATTTTGAACATTTTGACTGAACAACAAACAAGCAATGTTAATTATAATAATAAAAATAAACAATTAATAAATAAAAAAAATAAATATAGAAATACATTTCTCTACCAAAGTTGGTGGTCTTTATTTCTAGGCGTTGCCAGTTGCTGACCCCCAACATACAATAAAAATAATAAGAGGACAGATGTCAGCGAGGGGATGAAAAGGACAAGGATAGAAAGTGCTGAATTGCAGTGAGAGCTGCGTGTGCGGAGTTTTTATTGATCACTCGATTAGGGAAGAGTGAAACGAGAGGTAGGAGGGATGGGGATTGTTAATGGAGGAAGGAAGGGAGGAGGGGTGCATGCTGGGTAATTCATTAGATTCATGAGGGACATTGGCAGGAGGAGATCGTCCCTCATTCTGATATCATTCAGTCACACGATGGAAAGATATCACACTTCATCTCCTCGACAGGGAAATACATACATTGGAAATAAACACAAATGAAATGCATCTTTCTTTGTTACTATGAACCCTTGGAGGGAGTGGGAAAGGGAGGCGTGTGTGGCCTTAGTGTGTTATTCAGTCAGTGTGTCAGAAGACTGAGTAAAGAGCCAGTTGTATTTTATAGTCCTGGTGCTGGTCCTAATTCAGGCCCCGAGGTTTGATGAAACCACTGGAAAAATGTGCAACGCTAGCACTTTATAGTAGCACTTAAATTTACTGTGTTCACCCAGACGGAAAAGAGAGAGAGAGAGAGAGAGAGAGGGAGAGAGAGAGAGAGAGAGAGAGAGGGAGAGGGAGAGAGAGAGAGAGAGAGAGGGAGAGCGAGGGAGTCCTTGGGGAGGATGAACCTCAGCTTTGTTTTCTATGTGTTCAATCATTGAGCGGTTTCTTTGAATCCTGATTTTAACAGAATAATAATAATGGATTGAAGTTACTGCAGTGGTTTCTCAAACTTTTTTTTTTTTGGCTCTAATCCCCCCCTTTTCTCTTATTTCTGTATCCAAGGTCCTCCTCTTTGTCCAACTGCAACATTTTGCTGAGAAAACTATTTAAAAACGACTATGGAGCATAATGATGGAATGAACCAGTGATTACACACATTTGTAAATAAGTGGAAAGAAACACTATATTTAGTGCAGTGGTTCCCAGCCTTTTTTGGATCGTGACCTCATTTTGATATCAAGAATTTCGTTTTTTTTTTCTAAAATTTGTTTTTCAGCATGTTTGAGCTCAGATATGTTTGGTTTACTGCGTTTTAGTTGAACTAGATTCATAAAGTGAAAGTTCTTTAAGATTGTGTGTTGTTTTAAAGGGCCCATGTTGAGCTAAATCAACATTTCTGTGCTTTAAACATCATAAAGTGCTATTAGGGCTTCGTACACATGCCCAAAGTGTTTATTTCATGAATTCCCTCAATCATTAGTTAGAGGGTGATTTACTCCTTTCTTACTGCAGGGTGAGCACAAACACATCGCTCCAATTTGATGACGAGTTCCCACTTTGATGACGAATTTGACGCAGCACCGAACTGGAGAAGCCACGCCTCCAGGAAGCTCTCTGCCGTGATTGACATGTAAACAGACACGCCCACAAAGGTGAGCATTTCAGCGTCCATCGCGCAGTGCTATGTATGTATTTTCTACAGTCTATGTATGTACCGATGAACGCCCCGCCCCCACGCTCTGTCTCGTGTTCATAAAGCAGTATGAGCTCGACTACGGAGTGGGTGGGAGGAGGGCGGGCCGTCGTCTGGTGTTACGTCACTGTGCGGGGAGGAGGAAGTCAGTGTCCTGTCTATAGACACGCCCACTCATGAATATGCATAAGTAGGCCACAAATCAGCCTGTTTGTGTAGACTTGCTCAGAAAGTGACTTTTCAGAGGCTAAAACTCTGGAAAACAGGCGAGTTTGGGAAAATGAACCTCAAATACTGTTTTTGGGTTTCTTAGAACAAATGGAGATGGGTGAAAAATAGCATGATACGGGACCTTCAATAAAAAAACAAAAAAAAAAAGAATAACAACTAAAATATTTCAAAAATCTATTTAAATTTTTCTGAAATTTCGGGCGACCCTATGCACACTTCAGGCGACCCCACATGGGTGACGGACCCCAAAGTTGAAAAACACTGATTTAGTCTCTCCTGAATAGATTCATTTCTATACATTTTTAGGATTTCCGTTAACCTTATGCCTGGGAAGGGACCAAAACTGACACTTTATTTGTTACTTTTCCACTCGTACCCCCATTTGAGAAACACTGGTTTATTCAACACAATATGGAGCATATGATCTCACCAGGACAGTGTGAGGTGATTCAAAGGTCAAAGCAAATTGAAATCTAAATATCCTTTAGCCACATGTGACACAACCATTAGTGACTTACTGTACGTCTTACATCAGGAAGTTCTGGTTCCATCCATGAGAAACTCTTTTCACATCCGACTCCTACAAATGAACAGTAAGCAAAGCAAACAATGTGAACCTTCTCTCTCCTTCTGCTGCTCCATTACATCCCAGCATCCTGCCGCTGAGGGCCGATCGATGCCATTTAATTACCAGGGGCCCAAAGCGCTGGTCGATACAGCTGATGAGAAGCACAGGGAGAGGAGATGCTCCACATGTAGAGATTGATGCTCTGTCCTGACAGTGAGCAGACCCATACCTACACATGTGCTGTTAGGCTTGATTAATCCTGCTGCTGCTTAACCAGCTCCGACCGTCGCTGTTAGAAGGTTAAGTGAACATCAGCCACATCCACAGCAGCTTCAATAATTCAAAGACATCTGTTCTAGGTGGAAAAAAACCCTCAACAACTCAGTTTGGATTTCTAAATAGAGTAGAATTACACGCTGAGATAAAATATGTCCCACATGCCAATACAAGGTCTTCACTCCTTTTGATGAATTCCTGTTGCGTTAACTTTTGGCAGCAGCACAGGCATAAATTCCTATAGTCTAAGAATGAGTTTTCCTCCTCCTTCTGCTTCTAGTTGTTGCAGTGTGAATTATGAACTCACTCTCCTGTTCATTTTCCCACGCTGCGACTTTTAAAATCACTTTGATGAAACTGAGAACGACTTTCGGGGGTTTTAAAGGTGGAATCATCAAGGGCCAATACTACAGTTTTTTTTTTACTTTCCTCACTCAGCCATAAATGATGATCCATTATTTTAGATGGTGGTTGTTAAAACGTAGCTGTCAGAACTGTCTGAACTCACTGATCTCGGACCAGCCTTTACGTCAGTGGTTCTCAAACTTTTAATTGGCACAAGTACCAACTTTCTCCCTTTTGTCAGACGACAACATTTTGCTCAGAATACTGTGAAAAAGCAACTATAGAACATAATGACGGAATGAATCAGTGATAATAAGACACGCTAACAATTTATTTTGTAAATAAGTGCAATGAAACAGTATTTAGTGCATCCTGAATAGATTTATTTCTATCATTTTTATCTACCTCCTGTATTTTCAGCTCATGTTCAAATCAAGATCATTTTTATCATTGTTTTTTGTGTGTTTTTAGTATTATTTAAATGATTCTCTCTCAGTGTGTGTTTTTGGTGGTGTTTGGTTGTTTCTTATGTCATTTTGTATGTTTTTCTGTATTTTTTCGTGTCTTTGTTGTCGTTTTGTTGCTGGTAATAGTATTTTTCTCTCTTGTTGCACGTGCTTTTGGTGTCATTTTGTTGTAGTTCTTTTTTTTAAATTCAGTATATTTTTCTTTTATGTTGTGTGCTTTTTGTTGTCATTTTGTGAGTTGCTGGTAATAGTTAGTATGATTATTGTTATTATTATTATTATTTTTTTTTTTTTTTACTAAAAAAAACTATTTTTGTTTATTTCTCCCTCTCTCTCTCTTTACCTTAAGAAACACTGCTTTATCAGAATCAGAATCAGAATTCCTTCATTGATACCAGGGGGAAATTGTTTACGTTACAGCCACAGAAAAAGAAAAAAAAAAAATCACAAATAGAATAAAAACGTTAAAGACGAAAGAAAGCATAAACGTTAAATAAGTGTATAAGCAATGAGCCATTCTAACACACTTCCCCTTCTCCTTATTAAAAATCATACAGTACAGATCCAATTGTATGAGGACCCCATTTTTTCAAGAACTTGCAATGAAATGTGCGATCCCGATCCGATCCGGGTGACACTTGGTGGTATAATCAAGAAACCAACCTGACATAATTGAGTCAAATTTCATAAAGATTGGTCAATTATGAACCGAAATATGAATTTCAGAAATTTCGCCAATTATGAAAAATAGGGATTTTTAGATTTTTCAAACTGATCCAGAATCAGTAAATTGCTGCGGATCCCCTCCAAAATGTAACAGAATCTTCCTTGATGTAAGGTCTAATTTTGGTTGAAATTTTGTCAAAAATCTGTTGAATACTTTGAACGTAATCCTGCTTATAGACAAACCAACAAATAAATAAATGCCAGTAAAGTGGTTGAAAAGCATTAACTTAGCTTTAGTTAAACGTGTAAAAACTAATGACTTCAGTTTAAGGGAAAAAAAAGAAGAAAGACTTTGTTTTATGGCGTGTTTTTAATCTTTTGGACTAAATTATATTTTGCTGCTCCTTTCTGGAAATGTTGCAATTCAGTGAAACTTACAGTATCTGGATTCACTAAACAAAGGACGACTGATGGGGATCATCTTATTGTGTCTCTGGGACAAAAAAGGAAAAAAGAATACAAGAACCTGCTGTGCTTCTGAAAGTGTTTCAGTTACGTAACGTTCATAATGTTAGATTCTGAGAAAGGGAACTAATAAAGAAGCTG
Source organism: Gouania willdenowi (assembly GCF_900634775.1). Taxonomy (NCBI): domain Eukaryota; kingdom Metazoa; phylum Chordata; class Actinopteri; order Blenniiformes; family Gobiesocidae; genus Gouania; species Gouania willdenowi. The sequence continues at coordinate 7,840,093 of NC_041054.1, forward strand.
AAGAACAAAATGTTTGGAAGATTAGGTCAGAAAGTAGAAAACACAGGCGAACAATGAATGGAGAGGAAACAGAACCCGCGTGTCTGCCTACATTAATAAAAGAGAAGAATAGAAGACATGTTTTATCAGAAACTCAATGTTCCATCTGCCTTAAGGTCAAACTGGGGTGAAATGGTCCAATCACAGACTTTAAAGGGTTTTTGCACTAGTCATGCTTACAGCAACAAGCCTGTTTTATTCATCACTGCTAAAAAAAAACAAAAAACACCATAAAAGTACTTTTCTGAACATTTCTTTCTTTAAAACGCAAAAAAGCCAAAGTAACCATTTTCTATTTGTTTTAAATAATAGTTCAAAGGCACAGCTTACAGTAAATGACTGTTTACACCATGGCATCACTGCAGCATTAAAATTTAAAGATTATTATGTTTAGCTGCACAGTTTGTCTCACAGGGATGCATTAAAAATTAATGGCATAATGAAATGTTGGCCTCTAAATTCCTAATTGGTAAAGTAAACAGTCGAGGAAATTGGAAACATATTCCATGATGCATATTCTGCACAAAGTGAAAGTGGTTTCCTCATTATTTTACAGATTTTTCCCCAATAGAATTTGTTCTTTCAGTTGTTTATTTATCGACTACACGCGAGTAAATAAAACAAAGCTTTGAGTCAGACCTGAACCGTCAAACTTGACGTATAGATTATGATGTAAGAAAACATTAAAGTAGCTTCTATAAAAAAAACAAAAAAAAAACAGACATATTGTTACATTATTACATGCATTTACAATGTAAATAGGTTGAGTTAAAATGTTTTATAAATGTCACAAGATCAGTCGTTGATGGTACAAGTGGTATGACATCATCATGGGGGGTAAGCTCTGTAAAGTTCACCAACAGACGGGAATATTCTTTGGAAGAATGTCATGATGACATGATTTGGTGATATTTTTAGACCTTTTATTTATATTTACTTTAAATAGGAACATTTTGTCTTTTTTTGTTTCTATTCACTTTGAGTTGAAAAGGTCAAACCACCCAGAGTCAGTATGTCCAGTGTTTGACTTTTTGACTTTCCAAAAATATCGTATCGAGCCCGTTATCGTCCATCGTATCAACTCTGGCTGTGTTCGAAATCGCATCGTAACGTACGACTCTCACTAAATCTGATTGTTTAAATAAGTCTGTTCAACCTGAAACTTTGTCAACGGCTTTCATGTAGCATTCGTTATTTTGGACTTATTTGGTGATTTCATTGTTTTTTTATTTTGTCCGCACAGCACTTTCAACTTCACCCAGAAGTGAAACCTATTCAGCTTTTGACCTCAGTGTGAGGGGGCGCTAGCGCACCATCTATAACTATTGGTGATTCCGTTTCAAAATGTTTATTTTCATGTCTGTTTAGACCGGATGGACGGGACCTGGAAGTCATTGGCAATGGCCGCGGCTGTGTTGAAAGCAAATGGCAAAAAATGCACATTTCTCCGCGGATACGGCATTATAAAATATTTTCACCACGTGCTATATAACCAAATGCGCACCTTGGATGTACATGCTGAACGCACACAGACAAACACGCCCTCACCACACATAAGATGTTTATAATAAAAAATAAACTAAATAAGTAAAATAAAACAAAAAAACTAAACAATATTTATACCAAAAGTGCAGAAAATGACAACAGAAATGCACAAAGAATATACAAAATGACTCCAAAAAACATACATTACAGAAAAATACACCAAACGACAACAAAAATATGAAAAATGACTCAAAATGCACAAAACAAAATATTTGTACAAAATGACAACAGAAATGCGCAAAACTACACCAAAAAATATACAAAATGATGCCAGAATCACACTACAATGGCAACAAAAAACAATAATTATAAAAAAAAAATGCACCAAACAAAAACAACATATAAATGAGTAAAAAAAAGACAAAAAACAAAAATTTATCATGTTCATGTCCCATGGAATGAAACCAGGGAAATCACACACGCTATTTTACTTTACGCACATATACCACTTTATAACACTACAGTGTACAGAGTATGTACACCTCTTTGTTCTTCCAACCTTCAAACACATACTCATTAGGCCATATTTGACAACTCTACTTAAGCTCCCACTATATGAACACATACTTCTGATGTGCACTGTACTACTTAGAGCAAATGCACATAAAAAAGCCTCCACATGTGGGAGCGGTGGAGGCTGAATGACATCAGACAGAGAGCAGCGTTAAAGTCACGGACGCTTATAGAGAACAAAGCTGCCCAGCATGCCAACGTGGTAGCAACGCATCACCAACGACAAAGCTGTGCTCGTTTCTTTACTTCACACACGTCTCCATAGATCAAAGGAGCATATGATCATCAAAGTGTCACATGGCGGCGCCCCGAGGAGCTCCAGCTCTACCCACTGAGTTAAAGTTTAAGTGCTGTGCAGAGTTTCCTCTGTTTCCAACTCTCAGAGGGAAATTGGCAAGACAGGAATGTTCAGGATTTTCAAAAAGAACAAAACCATTGAAATGTCATTTGTTTACTTCGTAACTTCCGTCTCCAGATCCCGATGCGTTACCTGCAATCTGTGCTCCTTGTTGTGATCAGGTGTTTCCTCAGTGTTGGTGTCAATTCAGTTTTAGTTCCTCAGCTCTGTTTGATCATTGCTGGAGCTTTATTGCTACCAAACACAGAGAAATGAAAAGATTTCTCCTCATACAGAGTCAAAAAAATTCTACTTTATTTATATAGTGTGAATTACAACAATAGTCACCTCAAAGCGATGGCAAAATATAAAAATTCCGAAGAGAAAAAGGACAAAAAGTATGCTCTATAAGAAGTGACAAAATGGTCCGAGTGGTCTCCAGAAGTGGTGGCAGGGTCTACATGATTTATCGAAAACACGTCATTATCAAATAAACATATTTCAAAACATTTTCTAATGTCATATTTCATATCAAAATGTGGACAATGATGAGACACATCAACAACAAAACTATTTAAGTGGCTTCAAAATATATTTTGGCCAATAAATGACAAAAAGTGACAAATTAACAGTCAAAAACATTTTTACTTTGCAATTGACGTTGCACAACATCGTCCATAACATCGTCAATACACACGGCAGAGTATTTTTCGACTTTATCAAAAATAAGGGGGTAATGTTAGTTAGGGGACTATATTCATTAGGGGTGTGAAAAAAAAAAAATCAATTTCACGATACATCGCAATTTTTTTGGGTGCCAATTTTAAATCAATTTTTTTTTATATTTAATCAATATTTTTGTTTTTTCGTGTACAATATTTCAATGGTGGTTACAATGCTTTCATTGTGTTACAATGGTTACTTGATTTATGATGGCATTGTGTAATGCCTGCAATATTTATGTATGCAGAGACATTTTATTTTCATATAATCTGTTCAGATCAGTGTTTAAACTGATACAATAGGAGAAATTTTGTGCATTATGAGTAACTCAGGGTGATTTATCCTTAATAATCTCACTTACAGTTATTGCAATGATGTCATTATGTTGTCATGGTTACTTTGAGACTTCTACACAGTAGTTTCAGTGAAAAGAGACTTGTTGCACTTTATGATGGCAGTGTGTAACACTGCATTTTCTTTTTTTCAGTGAAAATGTGCAAAAACACAAATAATAAATAATAATGATAAATAGGATGTTTTGAAGCAAATAGTTTTGACTCAATTTATTCTTTGAATGATCAATATCTTCTGATGAACATATACAGAAACTTGTTTTTTCATCTCTACATTTAATTTTGATATTAACTGGGTAGAATATTGCGATAATATCGTATCATGACCCAAGTATACAGTACGTATTGTATTGCAACCTCCTTCATAATACTCACACCTAATATTCATTCAATTATTGTTTCTCGTTGCTGAAAGTATCATTTTATGAGCTTGGCGAATGGACTGGGATGTATTTAAGAGCTTAAACAATATTCTGCCTTGTATATTGACCATGTTATGGATAATCTAGCGCAAAATTATTCCCAGTCAAAATATTTTTGACTGTTATTTTGTCACTTTTTGTCAATCGACGTCCAAACTAGATTTAGAAATGAACCCAAATTGTTTTGTTAAAGATGTCTCATCATTGTCGACATTTTGATATCAAATATGATAAAATGTTTTGAAATATGTTTAGTTGACAATTACGCATTTTCGATAAATCACTAAAATGTACTTTAAAAAAAAAAAAAAACCCTACCACCACTTCTGGAGACCATAAGAACCGTTTTGTCAATTATGTGTTTTCAATAAATCGCAAAATTCACTAAAATGAGATTAAAAAACACTGCCACAAATTCCGGAGACCACAAGATTAATTTTCTTGTTATATATCATACTTTGAAGAAAAAATATAGTCGTGTTTTATTCTACCATGGGGAAAGGTATAAATATATATATATATATATGTATAATACACATTTTGAGATATGGCCGTTAACCTAAAAAGTTTAAGGATCCATTCACTGCTTCATTCACTTCACACGTCTCGTAAATGACGACAGAAAACCACATTTCCCAATATATAACTTTATTTAAAATATTGTTACAATTTATTACTCTACACAACATTTTCAAAACTCGTTTCTTTTTTCTCTTTTCTTATTCTTGTTAGTAAACCTTCTCGAGTGTGTTGTTCAGATAGAAAACTCTCCATTATTCGGCCAAATTGTGCCTCGGTTGTTAATAATAAATGTTTTCTCTCAACGCACACAAAAATGAATGATCGCAGCGGCTCCAAAAACAAAATGACGTTTTAAGTTTTTCCTTAAATTTCTATTTAAATAAATAAAAAGTTTCGAGCTGAAGAAACAAGAGTGCATTTTGTTGTCGAAAGTATATTCTTAATCTTTTTTTTTTTTAAAAACAACTATTTACAGGTTACAGCTAAAGACAGACGAGGCTTGGCTTTGTTTATTAACGTCCCCCAAAAGGAGCCAAAAATAAAAAAATAAAAAGACCCGCCTTTTCAATGCAACAAACAAACAGAAATGACACAAAGGCAAACACTTTTTCTGACAGCACTTACATCCACCTTAGAGGTTGGTCACATGGTCAGGGCGTGGCTCCCTATCACACCAAGGGCACTTGAAAAATAATTTTTTTAAAAAAAGGAGGAGTGTGGATCATGTTTGGAGAAATACCTGCCAATTCCTTATTTGCTGTGCAAATCTGTATGGATTTGATACACAGGAACTCAGAAAAAAACGATGTGTTACCATAGCAACAGTCAGTGGATGGTTAGCGTTGAACTACCTAAACCTTTTCAGTTGAACTGATTTTATTCTTCCTTGGAACCATCCAACGTGCCTTTTTTTTTTTTTTTTTTTTTTTTAAACACCTTTATGTGAGATCAAACGTCATTTTTTTTAAAAACACTAAACTCAGTTTTCCGGTTTCACAAACACTGACGAACAAAAACCTGTGGAAAACGCAGGTCGAACGGCGCAAAGACGCGTCTGCTGACGTTCAAAATCCTGAACTCAGTGACATCACTGAATGGGAGTGACGGCCTAGACACACAGATAGATGGCACCGAGGCAAATAATAATAAAAATAATAATAATAACAATAATAATACGAGATAAAACCCAATGAGGAGAACGTTAAAACAAAACTGCAGATTTCTAAAAGCTTATTCACAGTTGTATGTACGAGCCACGGGGACAGAGAACAAACATCAAAGAGTAACAAACGCTGCCTTGAATTCATAATTGGGAGGAGAGAGAGTCGGTGTGTGTGTGTGTGTGTGTGTGTGTGTTGGCAGAAAGAAAAGATTCAGACTGCGCTTTAGAGTGTTGAGCCAACGTCGCTCCCCTGTGTGTGTGTGTGTGTGAGACAGACACGCCTGCACACGTTGTCACCAAAGCCCCATCCATCTACTATAACCCAGCAGCTCCAATCCTCCAGTCATCTTTCTTTAACTGGCCATTACTCACTGTCAAAAAAAACCAACACAGCTTTCTGCATGTTACAGTTTGGTTTTTTTTTTTTTTTTTACTAAATCGTTCCAAAAAACAATGAAAACTCTTCCTCGGTCCACAAACGGATGGTCCTCAGACGCAACTACTGGATGTTCGCGAAAAATATGTCTGAATGCTGCACCCGAGGGTTTTTATTGATCACAGAGCAGGAGGGAGAAACAGACGAAATAAAACATGCGTCAGGATTTTTTTTTTTTTTTTTTTTTTGAGACAAACTGCCGATACTAAAAAAACATCTTCATTTACAGCAGATGTGAGAAAAGTTTGACATTAAGTGGGCCACGGATTTTAGGTTGGTTTGCACTTCCACATAAACATGATATAGAAATTATTATTATCAGTCCCTGCAGGAACTTCACTTCAATTTCACAGATTTTAGGAAGTTGGGGAAATTTTGTGGAATAATTTGCAAAAATATTGCCAGATTTTGGAAAATTTGAGAGTTCTTTCAACAATGTGAGATTAAAAATGAATGCCGTCATGTGATATAAGCAAATATTATGGATTTTAATAGAGTTTTTTGTATTTGGAGGGGCTGTGATATCTACAACTGAATTATTTGGCAATTTACAAAATCTTTCATGGTTTTTTCTGTCATTTTTACTCTCATGAGCGTGCTGAATGTGATGCTCTAAAGGGCCAGTATTGTCAATCAGAGGCTAAAAGCTTATCAGCGATAAACAGAGGATACACATGCAAACGTATCCTCACAGAGAACGAGGAAGTAACGACATATAAACGGATAAAATCATCAATCTGAGGAGTTAAAAAATCTATTTCAACCTCGTTAATCTTCCTGCTGTGCTTTTTTTTAATTTTTATTAAGCATGAATAGAAAACACTGCGAATGGTCGTAGATTTTTGGTTGTCGTCTAAAGTAGTGAAGCCTTAGAAAGATGAGCCCTTAGTGAGAGAATCACTATCATCATCAAAGTTTGTTAGAGACCAAAACAAAGTGTTTGTGTAACTTCAGCATGAATACTCTGATCCCACAAACACAAAACAAGCTTCATTCACTCAGATCAATATCACGATGGATGCACAGTCACGTGCACGTGTAATCTGCAAAGGAGTGATAGTTTTTTTTGGGTTAGGGTCAGCTGGGGTCACTTTGAGAAACTCTAAAAACATCTTTTGCTTCACAAAATGCACAACCTGGCTGCTGCTTTGCTGCCCCCTGCTGGCTGGACTGAAAAATGAGGAGTGACGCTAAATACACTAAAGAGCTTTAGTCCAAATAAAACTCCCTGCATGGAGCTCCAACCCTCTGACATGAACATGAACACATACACACACACACAGTGACAACTGCACAAAGACGCCAGTTCGCCGTTAGACGTGAAATATGAAGATTAAAATGACCTGCTTCAGTGATTTAGTATTTCAACGTGTTAAGTAAGAAACAAATAATTAGAGCTTTTATATTAATCTATATTTCATCAAACAATCACAAACATCTGTCCCCACAGATGTTCTCAGACAAAGGCTACACACATCCAGCATCAGTGGAAAGCACGACTTTGCTTCTTTTCTTTTTTGTTCTTCACCGAGTGTGAAAAATGTTGGAAAATAATTCTGTGTCCGTGTTCAATCTTTAAACTGAGCTCAGTTCCGTGGATGAGATCGATGAGGGTCCATCTAGGTCCCATTCGTGTGCAGATGTCTTTGTTTTTTTCTACGACCCATCACTCAGTACTCACGTGTCAAATGTCCACCAATGGAAACCATCTGCTGGTGTGTGGCCATTAAGGAAAAAAGACGCTACGGAGACCAGTTAGTGATGCGAGACTCAACTTTAGTCCGTTTTCCCTCATTGATCTTCTCGCCGCCTGCGTTCTGGGATGTTTTGATGTTTGATATGTGGCCCCAGGATGGCCCCAGTCTGTGGCTCAGGTCAGTGTGTGTCGGTGGGCGCTCTCTCTGAAGGGGGGGGAGGCTGCGATGAATCCAAGTGGGCGGCTTCAAGTTCAAGTGACCACATGTTTTAGGAAGTTGCAATCTCCCCCCCTAAGTGGCGCCATCCTTTCTGCTGTGTCTCCAGCGGAGGGAGAAACTCTGGAAAAGAGGTTCAGAGGGTGAAGATGTTTTATCCTCTTAAGCCACAGCCACTTTTCTCTGAAAATCACAAACCCATAACAAAAAAAGTTTTTCTCTCATCTGTATAACCTACATGGCTAATTTTTGTTCAGAATGAAGTAGGGCCCTTAGTGGTTACAGGTGATGTGACATTTTGGAAATATATGATACTGAGTGACAATAAATCAAGTTTTAAATACAGAAATCTGTAGTATGCCCAAAAAAAAAAAACTCGAGATTTGCATTAAATATGAAGCCAATTCTCAGTAGGGAAGGTTACAAAAGCAGAAATAATTGAGCTAATGTATGGACATTACTGCAGCATGGTTGGTGGTGATAACCAATAGATCAAAGATACACATGTTTTTGTGCAACAAAGTTCAGGCAGAAGCCCACTTTGCCACAACTGTGCCAAAGTTTTGAAAACAAGTGTGAAACTATAATGGTTTTATGTTTGACCACTAGGTGTTGCAATTTAACTTGAAATAAACACGTCAATTTTTATTCAACTTTCTGCTGTGCCATGCGTAATGCTATTTTTCGTTCCACTCTTTGATGCCGTGACACATGGGAGTTATTCAGCAATGCATTGACCAATCGGAATGTGTTGTGAAGCATTGTAAAGCCTGTAGAAATGAGTGATATCAAACAGTTTGGGACCCTCGCCAATCAAAGCTGGATAAAGGAGGGACCTTCTGCTTCATTGTCTACTACCAAACCACAGAGTTGGAACTGATCATAGATCATTTTTCAGGTCACAAATGTTTTCATCCTCTTTCGGTAAACAATAGAGGTTTATATCAACATTATCCAGAGTTAATCGAGTCATTGCAATAAACACAAAAAGCTTTCCCAGGCGTGTCAAAAAAACCTCACACTTCTGCTGGAAACGATACCAAAAGCGGACCACAGCTTTAAGAATTTGAGAAGTGAAACACTACGAGTGCTCTCATTGGTCGACATTGTTTCGAAAAGTCGACGCCAGATCGGCTTCACACAAGATAAATTCCATTTCACAGATAAAGATAAGGAATGTAACCCCATCGTGCTTTTCACTTGTTTTGCACACGTACAATTACTCACATAATTGGAATAGTTTCAGCCTCCTTTGTACATGTGTGTCTCTAGAGATGGATGATAACATTTCACGTGGCTCCTCCTGCAGTTCTTTCACGTGTTTGACAGGAACAGATTTATGCTCTAGTCACATGACTGTGTACGGCATCATGTGTTTAAAAAACTACAAAGACATTGGCCTGTGTTGAGTCATCTCTCAAACTCTGGGCACAATGATTTGTATTCTTCACTAATAGAGAATTACTGCATTTGTTAAGCCTGTTTCTGACCTTGGCATTATGAGCTTTAGTTTTTATTTTTTCAGCCGAGTGGTGCTGTCGTGCTTACCGGTGTTAGTGCAGTTTTTGTTGTCTTTATCAGAAGCTTCTTCTTCTACCTGAACACATGAGCAACACATGCAGGAGTTAAAGAAAAGCCTTTGTGCACATGTAAAGGAAAAGCTAAGAATAGGCCAGAGTTAGACATTCAGATGTTGTGCTTCCTGCAGTGGGAGAGGAAAGGAGTGGCCCTTACCTGTTTCCTCCACTTCAGCTCACAAAAGACCCGTTCAAAGCACTCGTGCATGTAGTTAAACTGGGAGAAAAAGCAAAGCAATGCATGTTTTCAGTGCAACAGAATGGATCCTCAGAGTGGAAATGCACAGTTTAAAAAGGAGTTTGTTGTAAAGATTTGATTAGAATTACAGGAATATACATTCATTATGGTCAAACAAATTCAAAAAATTCATTATATCAAGATTATCAATATTTTTTATTCATTCTCTCTGCCAGGGTTGGGGCCAATTACATTTTAAAATTACAATTACGACCTCAATTATCCATGTTAATTTACAGCTGAATTATGATCATTACTACTACTACTCAATTAGTTATAATCACATCATAATTGTAATTAATTATCAATTACGCGATTACAATTGCTCTCTACAGTCATGCATTACTTAATGTCAGATAATATAATTAGTTGTCATGATGGATGGGTCTCAACATTACCTGTGCACATTAAAATTGATTGTTTAATACAAGTGTGTCAAACTCAAGGCCCGGGGGACAAATCCGGCCCTTTAGAGCATCAAATTTGGCCCGCTCGAGAAAGTAAAAATGATAGAAAAAAAAACATGAAACATTATGTAAATTCCCAAATAATTCAGTTGTAGATATCTCAGCTCTCCACATAAAAAAAATCAATTAAAAATCCACAATATTTGCAGAGCTTTTTTTTCAGTTCTTATTTGATGTGACGGCAGTCTTTTTTAGTTTGAAATTGTTGAAAGTAAGGATGCACCGATCCATCGGCCGGCCGATCAATCGGTGTCGATTTCCATGATTTTGGGGGATTGGCAATCGGCCGATCTCTGCATATGAAACCGATCTTTTCCACCGATCTTTTCTAGGTTCAAAAGTCCGTCATAAAGTCAGCTACTGTCCCGTTCTGCTGTGAGTTGACTGACAGACCCGCCCACCAGCTCATGTGTGCTGCGCATGCCTCTATTGACACAAAACAACAACAGCCGGAGGAGCCGTTAGCTTAGCATGTCGGCAGTTCTGCAGTTTTACGTTGAACATGATGCACTTAATTATTTATTATTGATTTAGCTTTTGTCCTGTCAGCTGTTGCAAGTTATTTTTAGAATAATATTTTTACATTTAAATATACACAAAAACTGCTGCATTTGGACATTTAAGGAAACTTAAAACTCAAGACACTTAAGTTTGTCCTGTAGATTATTATTATATCATCTACCCCAAACCCTGTGATTTTCTTTATTTGTAAAACCAAAATACTGCTGTGCACTTTATTTTAGTCAAAGAGCTCCAAACAGCTCACAGTGGAACCTTGTTGGACACGTTTATTTTGTTTTTAAAATGTGAAAAATAAAAACCTAAAGAAAATGACAATTTAGTATTTTGGACAGCAATGTTCTAAACTTTTCATTTACATGTGCAGCTAAAACAACACGTTTGTATTGTTTCACAGGTATTGTTGAATGTTTTACAATATAATCAATTTGAAACATTCAAGTTGTATGATGTCAGTTATGAAAAAAATCGGAATTGGCCAAAATCGCTATCGGTGCCGGTGAGGCTTTTAAAAAAAAAGAAAAAATCGGTGATCGGCCAGAAAATTGCAATCGTGCACTACTAGTTGAAAGAACTACATTTTTAAAAATCTGGCAAATTTTGCTCAAATTAGTCCACAAAATTTCCCCAAAGTCAGGGAAATTTAAGTGAAGATCCTGAATGGACTGACATACTTTATCATTTATATATATTTTATACATGGAGTGCAAACCAGGGCACATTAATGTTAAATTTACTCTTTTTTCCCCCAAAAACAATCTGTGGCCCACTTGCGCTCAAACTGGTCTGTATTTGGCCCCTGAGTTTGACACCCCTGGTTTAATGTCAGATATAATAATTCAATAATATGTTAGCATATCTAAACAACAAGCTAACATGCTAACTCACATATGGAGTGAAGATCTTGACCCATCGAGCTTTCTTCTCTCCTCGTGCGTACTCGAAGCAGAACGCCATCCCCTCCTCGTCCGTGTCCCAGCGCTGCATCTCTGCCCACTCGAAGGCGATGACCTGGTTCTGAAAAAACAGAAAATATTTACCTCCCAGTTGGTAGATTTTAGATTTACAGGGAGGAGGAAAATCTGGCATAGATTTAATAACCAAACTGTTGCATGAATCAACACGTTTTATGCTTTAAGGAAAAACAAACATGGGTTTTTTTTCTTTTTCCTCACAGCGTGCACGGAGGCGCTCACCTCCAGCACGCCGTCCTCGGTGCAGGCGTGCAGCTTGAAGTGATTGATGCTGATGGCTGTGATAACGTGGCCTTTTCTTCTAGAGTCACATGAGCAGTGGGGAAACACCACCTCATTGTAGCCCTCACACGTCCGCAGCAGGCTCAGGTACTGGAAGGGATCAAAGCACAACTCAAAGTCACATGTGTGCGTTTGCTTTAAGAAAACTGTTTTTTGCTTGTTTTTTCACTATTGTTGCAAAGTGGATTTTTTTAAGGTTCAGGTTTTGTACTGAAAAAAAAAACAAATCCAGTTGTGAGAGAAAAAAAAAAAAAAAAACAATTAAAAAACACGTTTTTAAATCATATGGTTATCTTTTTTTGTCTTCATCTTTTTTTTGTCCTAATAATTTTTATTATTATTATTATTAGTCTTAATATTTTTTTTGTTGGTCTTAATATTTTTTGTCTTGATTTTTTTTGTATGAACTTTTAAGTTAACTGTCCTGTTTTTTTTGGATTTTTTTTCCATTTTCACCCGTTACTATTCCGGGACACCTGCAAGCTCCTCCCACACGTACCAGGCTTCCAAAAATACTAACAGATTAAAATAGAAAAATTAATAAATAAATAAAACAGGACTGGAAAAAAAGTTAAGGCTTAAAAAAAAAAAAGATAACCATATGATTTTAAAAAGTGTTGTAAAATTGTGACTTTTTTCTGTGTTGTTTTTTTTAAAGTGGCCCTCTTCTTCTTCTGTAAATCTCAGCTGGTTTAATTCAAAACATAAAATATGTGCAATATATGAAATATGTACATGTGTCAGATGATTTATGATTCTGTATGTTTTTGATTTTCAAACCAACTGTCACTTGTGTGATGTGTTAAAGTAGAAGCCCATACACAACGTTTGACAAACATCAGTATAAATCAGCAGAAATCGTAGCCTTTTCTGTCCACGTTTAGTATTTAGTGGCTTGGAGATGACTCGGGTAAACGGGCTCCCAAACAAAGAGGCGTCTGTGGTACTGACCGTGGCCATCTTGTGCTGCTCTGCCAGTTTCTGCAGCTGGTAGGATTTGTCCTCAGTTCTTATGAATCCCTTCTTCACATCGTCCAGAGCCTGGGCACACAACATTTATCAATGAAAGGCCCAAAGGAAAACGGATTACACATGAAATCTATAGTCATCTTGTGCCCGCTGGTAAAAACAGCATCAGAACGTTCAAACAGTGTGGCTGCACTTAAGGTAAATATATGTAGTGGTTTTTAATTTGAAATACATTCCACACCAAAAAATGAAGGCCTTTCACAAGTAAGTTATGAGAAAAATCAGTGGATGGTTTGAAAGCACCAAACAATGAGATGGATGTTTGCACGACTGATTGGTCACCATTTAAAACTGTTTAGTGCACGTGTCAAACTCAAGGCACGGGGGCCAAATCCAGCCCTTTAGAACACCTAATTCAGCCCACAGGAGAAAGTAAAAATGACAAAAAAAAACAAGTATCATTGTGTAAATTACTAAATAATTTTGTTGTAGATATCTCAGCTCCTCCAGATACACATGGATACAAATTTCTCACGCTTATATCTCATGATGGCAGTCTTTTTTTTTTTTATCCCAAATTGATGAAAAAAAAAACAAATTCAAAAATCTGCAAATTTCCTCAATTTATTCTACTAAATTAAATAACAGTTGTTCATAATATCAAGGAAATATAATTGAGTTTACATTTAAGGTCACTTAATGTTTGGATATACTTTATATGTAATTTATACCTGGAAGTGTAAACTAGGGTACATTAATGTTGAAATTGCTTTTTTTCCCACCTAAAATCTGTGGCCCACTTGAGATCAAACTCGTCTGTATTTGGGTCCTGAACTAAAATGAGTTTAGTTTTTAGCGTTTTATGCAGGAAAATGTGTCTGCTTTAGTGATAAAACATGTTGGCACGTGTGAACCTGTCCAGAGTTGAGGCTGATTTCAAATCAAAAGGCAAAAAAATAAAACAACCAAACCCAATGTAAACAACAAAAAAATGTCAAAAGGAACATTTGTGAACATTTGTTCCAAGAAAAGAACAAAGACAAGGAGTGACATGTGATTTTTATGACCTGGTGAAAGCAGTAGTGCAGTGCCAAAGGGTTGTCTCGGAGCAGCTCCTCCTCCTGGAAGCTAAACAGCCATTTGCGGAGCGCTAAGCACGTCCCCGGCACGGCGGACGTGTAGTTCTGCACATAGAGTTTGTGCGGGAACTCGTTGGGCGCCAACTTCCGCACTGCGACAAAAGAAAAATAGAAGTAAGAAGGGTGCAAAAAGTGAGTTATTAATAAACCCCCAGGTTGTTGCTGACCTGCCACTAGGGGAGAAATTAAACAAAAAGACATAATCTTTAACATCCCCCGCCAGATTGGTTTTTTATAACTCACAACCTTTTCCTAAATGTACGAAATCTAAGAACTTAGATTTATGCATAAGAAAATATTATCACATGAGAATATAAAATTACTATCTTAAACGGTTTCGAATAAAAGCTGTCCCCTTTGAAGACGCTTCAGAGTTAAATGGCACAAATTAAATAACTCAGGAAAAAATATTTGTGCATTTTTCATTTTCGAACTTCATCAAGGTATTGTTACCCTTAAGCCACACGCCGAATTTGGTCATAGTATCTTAAACGGTTTCTGAGAAAAGCTGTCCCCTTCGAAGAAACCTCAAACAGTTCAAAAAACGGAACAAGGGCAATAACTCTAGAAAAAAAATATTTTCGCACTTCTCATTTTCAAACTTCATCAAGGTATTGATACCCTGAAGCCACACAACAAATTTGATTATTGTATCTTAAACGGTTTCTGAGAAAAGCTGTCCCCTTTTAACTCAGACAGACGGAGCTCAAACCTACATCCCCCTTCACACTCTGACGCTGGATAATAAATGTCTTTATTATGTGCGTTGCTCTTAGAGTAGTTAAGACACGCCCAGTCCCAGCAGCCCCGCTCCCACAGCACTGCACAGTTCCATATGGAGTCATCAATCAATGCTCACTGAGGGCTGTGAGAGGAGGAAACTAGTCCCGCCTCCCATCTTTTAAAGGAGGGGCGGAGCCAACAGTGCCAGTTAGTGACGTCACTGATCTAATCTCAGCCAATAGCAAAATTAATTTGCAATAACTGGCGTTCAACCCATAGAGGGCAGTCACTCAGACATTTTACAATTAAAAATGCTAAATTTAAATACTTAGACTAAAAAAAAGAGTGGGACTAGAATTAAAAAATGCATGACTTCATACATAAACATATATGAATTCATCAGAAAAAAGTGGTTTTAGGGTATACTTGTACTTTAAATAACTACTAAATGTACAGTAAGCGGAATCACAATACGTAGCCTATGCACATATTACTTATGGCATATATACAGCGCACTTACCAAAGGTATGGTTGATCACCTCAAACAGGGCAAAGTAACTCGCCATAATACTGTCCATTCCAACCTTCATCACCAAAGCCTGCGTAGAGAAGACAAAGTCAGCTCCATGAAGTATTATGACACTCATTACAAAGCTCCTACTGCTCCGAGCTTTACTCTGTGTTATTGTACCTGGTAAACCTGGTCTGTGGTGCTGTTCTTACGCACTCGGATCGATATTGTGGTTTTGTCTGGCAGGGCCACTCGCAGCTCCACGTCTATCACGCCATTGTAATTCTACACAGAGGAGAACAATAGAACGAGAACGCACAAGAAGCTGCATTTATTTTGTTGAATAAATATAAACCTGCACAAAAAAAAAAACCAACAAAATTAAACAAAAACAAGCTTGAAATGCAAGACCTTTTGTTATTTGATTTATGTTTATTGAAATCAATTTATGAATCAGTCCTACCTGCATGGCACCAACACAGTAAGAAGGCTAAACTTTTTTAAACTAATTTACATATTTAAGGTTTTTAATGGCTTTATGCCTTATTTTTAGATACAAAAAATCTTATCATGAGAGCAGGGCTTTTCAAACATGGGGTTGTAACCCCATTTGGGGTCACCCGGAATTAAAATGTGGTCGCCTAAAATGTATTGTAATTGATTTTAAAAATTGTACTATGTAAATCCAGTCAACAAGAATTACAAACAAACTAAAACTACATTTGAAAAAAATGTAGTCAAACTTGTAGGGTTTTCTGATCCTTATAACTCATTTAAATGTCCAATTTATTACAGTATTAGTGATAGAAATGCAAACCTCGTCTGATTCGGAGAGAAACTCCTGCATGATGTCACTTTCTCCGATCACCCGCACAGAGCACACTAGAGGCAAACAGAGATGAAGAGGTCACAGCAATTGTGTTGAACAAAGGGCGGCTAAATGTCAGCGTGCATGTGTGTAACCAGCGTTAACAATATTTACTTTCCGCTTTAACATCCGATGACAGCTGGAAAATCATGTGAAAAACTTTTGCTGAGTGATGTGCACATGCTGATAGACACAGCTTTCTTTTGTCATGTAAACTCACTCACTACGTTTACATGACAGCTTTAATTTACCTTTAAATTTAGAATAAAAATGAAATCATCATTAAACACTGTAAACACCTAATTCCGAATGAAAATCTGTATTAAAGTTAAATCCGAAGTACAGTAAATGGCTGGTTTATTCTGATTTGAAATCCAAATGGAAAAATTCCTCCATCTTGTAAACGTTTAATTCTGCTTTAAATTAATTCTGGTCCTTCTGCGCATGCTCGTCCTGTCACGATGACGACATAATCCAAGATGGCCACCCCAAACAAGCGTTGGACTCGACCCTAAACTATTTATTTAAAAAGAGCCTTAGAAGACATGGATATAATGAACGCGGACATTTACACACACACGGACATCTGCAAACGAAACGTGAAAACAGTACTTATTCAATGTTTTTCAATGTTGTAGCTCAAAAGAAAGGAATTCTTTTGTGTTTTTTCCCGATAGACGTCATACGTCACGTTCGCCCCCTGACCAATCAGAACCCTAGACCTAAAGCAGAACTGAATAAAGGCGAATAAATGTGTTTCCATGTAAACCTCAATTCGAAATGACAGGAAGCAGAACACTTTCATTCCTAATGATTTAATTCTGGATAATTAATTCAGAATTAAAAAAAACACCATCTAACAGTGGCCAATGTGGCTTCATACCTCTCTCGAGATATTCTTCCAGGCCTCTCCTGCGAGCATCCAGCTGCTGCTCAGAGAGGGAAAAGGGCCATTTCCCGGGAATCTTTGGAAAGTTGAAGTTGGAGAACTCCCTTCTCAGGTTCTGGTGCAGAATGGCAAACTCTCTGTAGCGTTTGGAACATAGCTGTCTCCCCGACATGTACACATTGTACACCTGCAGCCGTGAAAACACAGCGAGAACATGAGTGCTATTGATGGTCACCAGATCGTGTGGTAGAACATGTGTTTGATAAGCTCAGCTTGAGCCTTCAACTCACCACAAATCTCTCAGAGTGCTGTTCCACATGCTTGTAAGTGGGGACAGAAATGGGCACGGCCTGTTTGTCGCTGTAGTCGTAGTTGGGTTGGACTTCCTCCACCACCTCCAGCCCATCGGCCTCCTGGGGTGGGACTGACAGCACAGCCAGAACCAGCTCTTTCTCCCCAGCACGGATCAGGTCCACCACCTGCTTGTGGGTCGCACCTTCCACACTCACCCCATTGCTAAAAAAAATGGGGGAAGATGTAGAGAGAAGAAGACGAGTGTTTGAGACCTTATTTGCATTATTATTTAAAAGGATGCATATATTTCCATACTTTAGGAAGGAGTGCAGTGATTCAGGTTGCAAATGGCAGAACATTTCCAGTAAATTTCCACCGGAACTTAGGCGCGTTTGGATGTGATACAGTTGTTTCTGGTTCAATCCAATAAATAATTCCCATGTTTTTATTTTTAAATATTCGTCAAAATTAGATTACCAAAACATTGGAGACATCAATGAACACAGGCCAATAAAGCAGCAATAAAGATGTCAGCATGTTGATATGTGAGTGTTCTTCCCTATGTTTGGACTTGTGTGTAACCAGATCATTCCTAACGCTTTCCTTTAGTTTGGAGCCTCGTGGCTTTGCACACAGAGCAGATGGTGAAGCATCAGGTGTCTTCTCTAATCCTCCCATAGGAAACAGGACAGGCACAGAAAAGGAGGGAAAGGGCAAGCGATGGCCATTATGAGCCATGTTTCATAAGTGTGAACGTTATGGACTGAACTGACCAGTCAAATGAATAATGACAGCGGAATGGAAAAAATGTCAACATCGTTCTGCTTTTCACGTATGAACGGTGATTAATATGACAGAATTCCTCTAAAGCATTCGGCTGAAAAGCTACATTTGGGGAAGGAGGGGCGAAAGAGGTGAAGACAAAAGAGGAAGGTTTTTTTTTTTTTGTCTATAAACAGAAACGCAGCCTTAGCAGGAAACTAGCTCAGACTGGGAAATTTAAACGTCAAAGAGACAAAAAGGGAGAGTAGTGCTGGGCGATATGAGCCAAAACTTATATCTCCATATTTTTTCTCAAAATCACGACACACGATATTAATCTCAATATTTTCCACTCAATAAAGTAGCACCAGAAAGACAATTCTGGGTTCAATTAGCCACACAAGCATATTTGTTTGTCTTTTTCTCCTCTAAGGGACAGCACGTGTGAGTGAGTTCTGTAATGTGGCTTGTTTAGGGGAAGGTCTGGGTTAAGAAGCACTCAGAAATCCATCTCACTAAGCTTTTCATGCTGTTCTGAGAAGTAGTGAAAGCAGCCACTCCTAAACCGAGTATCTTTATACAAAATAAGCTATGAAATATGTATCACAGAAATGTTAAAATTGTAAAAAAAAATTGACTGCACTCTATGATAAATTATTGTATGATGTAATTTAAACTGTGTGATTGTATAAATAAAAACAAGTTAAAAATATATATATATGATAGGTGGTCATTTTCTATATCGCTATATTGCTCAGACCTAGTGCAGAGTGTGTTTTAACTAGGATTTTAGCTCTAAAGCACAAAATGAGTCTATTCTAAACTCCAAATATGCATTCGATCATAGTGAATAAAGTTGGTGGCATCAAGTCCAAGATTTGTTATTATTATATCCTTTATTGAACCAGATAAAAGCCTCACTGAGATTAGAAATCTCTTTTTTTAAGAGGGACCTGGCATGGCAACAGCAGACAAAGTTACAACAACAATAAATACATTCATACATCAAAAACCAGCAGTTCTGGAGACACCAGCTCAAAACAAGATGACAAGCCATCGGAATGAAAAACAGTCACATTGTCTAAGACTAGCTCTTTCCTGGTCCCTTAACAAAGATTTTAATGATCCAACAGTGACCAGATCTGTTAGTTTCATATCAATCTGGAAACTGTTCCAAGAAGAGGGGGCAGCATATTTAAAGGCAGTTTTACCCAGTTTTGTTCTGACTCTGGGAACAACCGTCTTTGTCTATTCTCTTTAAGCTCAAAATATACAAAAACAACTTCATGTAAACTACTATTACAGAAACTACAACTCCCCACTGAGCTTTACACAAAATTCAATCATAAAACGATAGAAAGAGGCATGACGGACGCCACTTTTTCCTGTTTCTCCAGAAAGACTTTTAGAAATGTTTGCACAAGCCACACTCAGGCCTGTTCTTAGATCCTTAGATAAGAAAACCACGAGGCAATCTGATAAAACACCAGGATCGCTGCTCTATCTTCTAATAAATCCATGAAACAACACACCTGACATATGACACACACTTGACCGCCTGATTCCAGAACAGTCAAACTGGTTACCAAGTCACATGATAAGTACTGGTTTTGGTCATATGACCAAAGAAGGATCCAAAGGTTAAAATGGACAAAAAAAAAAAAAACACAAGCTCAGTAAAAATAATGTTGATGCCTCAGCAAGTCCAAGTACACACAGTATCTTGTTTTCAACACTTCCCAAAATTAGCTCAAGTTTACCAAATTAATGCAATAAATTCATGATTTCACTTCAGGTTAATTCTGCTCAATTTAATTGCAGCAATTTACTCCCAAAACGTAAATAAAATATACAAATTCATGCAAGTTATTGTCCAAGTTGCCTGTGTTTACAAACAGATGAGATTGAATCTATAGCTTTTGTTGAAACATGATATAAAAGGCAGCAGAGCTTTAAGAATACAAGTATTTACAAACCATTTTTCAAATTATGCTGGTTTAACAATGTGGAGTCAGTGACGTGAGAATCTTAAAAAATGTAGTTTTTCAAAATAGTCAAGTTAGGTTGACAAAAAAAGACATTTGAAAATCAACTAGATGGACAAAGACTATGAACTACAAGAGATATTTTTTTAATTGTAAACAAACTACCAGAAATGATAGTTTTCCACATTCATCTGGACATTTATCTCAAATCTATAGCTCTTGTCTGAGTAGAGGTTAGAAATAGAAACTAGAGATGTAACGATTAATCGTAAGGCAGTAAAAAATCGATTCATAGGTATCACGATTGACATCGATGCTTTGAAATCTGAATCGCAGTACTTTTTTTAAACAGCAGAGGGCGCTATATATTTATGCCTTCTCTTGTCCAGCAGTGTACCGGCGGGCGGAATCTGCTACTATTTGCTTTCTGGCCACCTTCTACTCTTACATGTTAATGTTACATGTTAATAAACTATTCCTTACCCCTTCAGCACCGAAAGAATATTTGTAATATTACGTGAATATCTGTAAAAGTCACGTTTTTCTATTAGCTCTGTCTGCTAGCATAGCATCTCTTCTTCACTGAGAATAGCTGCATGCCAACCTACCACTGGGGTACCAGCGCCCTCTGCTGGTCCAAACAAATATCTGACGTAACTCAGTGCAATGACGGTTTTTTTGGTTTTTTTTTTTAAAGTCAAACTGTTAAGGCACAAAATACATTTTCAGTTGCACTATTAAAAAGAAAAAGAACTATTATGCAGTTTTGCATTGTTTGCTATAGAACAAGAATTTCAATTAATAAGCTTCTTCTTCATTTGTATTATTCCTTTATTTATTTCATTCAAGATTTATTTTTAGTTAAATTGCATTGTTTTGAATAGTTTATCAAGGGATTCTTTTGTCAATTAAAAATAAAAGGAAAATAATACAGTATTTTCTAGTTTTCCCCCCAAAAAATAAAGGAATATTTTTCAGTCATCAATTGACTACAGTCCCATTTTGTAAAATAAATTGTGAGAGAATCGTATCGTGAACCCAGTATCGTGAATCGAATCGTATCGGGAGTTGAGTGAATCGTTACATCCCTAATAGAAACGCATCCTCATATGAGAGTTCTGTGGTAAGACATGGTCTCTGTGTGGAGTTAGCACATTTTCTTTAAATCCCAACATTTTTTAAACTTGTTTTAAAAGTTGTTCTCATTCACTAAAAATGCTAGTGTCCCCTCTGAAACGCAGCCAAAGTGACATTTCTTCTGTTTTCATTGACATATTGAAAGTTATTTGCAAAACAATGGCCGATGTTGATACTTTGGCATCCACGGAAAAACCCGAAAACTTCTGACATCAGAGTGACCTCATCACTAGGAACACGATCAAAAAAGCAGAACAAAAACAACGTCAAATGAATCACTGTCTTCCTCATCAGGCTGAGAAACAAAAGAGATTATGGTAAGAATGACATAAAAAAACTTTGCAAATTTGGTGCCGTCTTCTCATTCTTGTATGTGATTTTTAATCCCACAATAAAACTTTTCATGTCCAATGACCCTTTGACCAGAAATCCATTGTTTTTGTTTATACTATAGGTATAGTAGGATGATGAGCATTCCCAAGTATACTTCCAAGTTTTCCAAGATGCATTTCGAACCCACGACAAAAATCTGAAGCACACTGAGGCTAAATATCTCCGTTAATTCTACACCTTTGAAAGTTCTGAAAACATTTTAAGCGAGAAAGTGACCAAGTAGAATATCAACATGTGCTCATTTGATCCATAAAACCCGTGGAAACACATTTATATTCGGCGATATTCAGAGACCCTCCATTGTGCTACTGGCCAAACTTCTGGTTAACTTCAAAACAAGAGCCCTATTTACAAAAGTGTTAAAAACTAATGGAAATCAAGAAGAGATGCTTTTGTTTTGAAAAGGTGATGTTTGACTTTTAGCTTGAAGTCGGTCCAAGGATGTTTTTACATTCTGCTCGCAATGCATCATGGGACGGTTGAGTATGACTAGTGTTTCTTTCACCAAGCATACTTAGGAAATGTCCCGATATAGTATATACAGTATCTGCTTATTTCTTGTGTACTAAATCTTTTCATATATTCAAATGGTAACGCACTACAAACTCATTTTGACATCATACTTGATATGAGTAGTATGTTAGTACGCTATTTGAAACATAGCCTGTCTTCATCTGTGTTATAAAGGGAAAAAAGTTGTTATTGTCCCCAGCAGCTTTAAGCATGTTTAGATTTTCTCTAACACTCGTGATTTCCCACTTATTCCGAATCCATTATGAGTTTCCAAATGGAGCGTTCATGCCCTACAATGGACGACATCTCAGAGTGTACCCTTCTTTGTCTACTGAAGCTAGAAAAAAACTCAGTAAACTCCATGATGGATATTTTAAACTTTTAATGTAACAGGATGGTTTAAGTTTGGAGCTGAGGTTAGCATTACTGGAAGGTCAGGGTTTGATTCCACTTTGGCCTTGACTTTGCTGAGTGTGTGTGTGTGTGTGTGTGTGTGTGTACACAAGAGCACCTATGATTGTATTTCCCACTGCAGTATCAATGTGATGAACTGGTAACTATCCAGAGTGTAGCCTTCCACCTGCGTCAAATCAACTGGTACAGGCTAAAGCATTTCTCAACCCTAACGAACCAGGATACAGTAGAACAGGGATGGAAACTATCACAACGAGGGCCACATTATCAACATTAATGTCAGCATTTAGAATAACGACCAATCAGAGCATTAATACAGGGGGAAAAGGGTTATGTCTTTTTTTTTTTTGTCTTTTCTCAGTTTTTAGTCATTAGTGTGTTTTTGTTATTTTTTGTGTTCTTGTTTTGATTTTGTGTGTTTTTCTGTCATTTCCAGCATTTCTGTTTCAGTCGATTTGTGCGTTTTTTGCGGTCACTTTCTGTATTTTTGTTGTCGTTTTCTGTATTTTCCTGTCATTTTGTATAAGTTTGTTTGCAGTTTGCGTGTCTTTGGAGCTGCTCTGTAACGTTTCGCTGTTTTGTGTGTTTTTGCAGTCATTTTGTTTGTTTAAGTGGTTGTTGTGTGACTGCCTGTCTTTGTTATTTTATGTTTTACGAGTTATTTCGGGGAATTTTTTGTGTACTTCATGCATTTTGCTGCAAATGTATGTGTTTTGAGAGTTATTTTGTCTATTATGTTGGGCTTCAGAAGATTAACCTTATGTTGATGTCGACAGGTAACCTGACACAATACTTTCTCTATAACAGATACGAGCACCATACTGTACACAGTGACACCACATACTGTCAAACTAGCTGCAACATGCACCTTGTGATAGAGGTATGAAGCTCACACTCATATATCTGATGCTAAATTTAAGTGACAACTACTCCTCATAACTATTATGTCTATGACAACACAAAACAATCTGGACCGTGGCTTTAATTTGACTCCAAATCGCACTGAAGCAGCAGCTTCTCCCCCTGCCAAAGCTAACGCTAGCCGAAGCTAATCAGCATGCACAGCCTGTTGTCCAACTTATATAAGGTGGTTAGCTTTCCAGTCTACACACCGGTGTAATGTATCTACTGGTGTCCCCATCAGCTGGTGACAATATCCAAAGTGTTTGGTGGTTGCATGCTATTTTGTAATCCTATCATTTCTCTTCTTAGAGGTTAAACTAATCAGATTAAAACAACATTTAAATATCATTTTAGTCAGACGATCCTTTGTTAACCTAAACAAGTAAACATGTTCAAGATGTCTATCAGGACACAACCTGTTAATAGCATCCATTAAAATCATTTTTTTTTGTACACCATCAAATGTGAATTAACGTTTGGCAACAAGAGCATTTTTAGAAATATTTACTGCATTGTTTGCTGTAACCAACAGCAACTGCAACACATTCAAATGCCGGTCACCAGTTTAACGAGAAAACGAATAGATTCAAAACACCGATGCTAGCAATATGTGGCTAACTCTTGCAGATAATGAGAAACATAAATAACAGACAAGTGTTTTAAAAATATATATTTTAGATACAAAACCAACTAATTACACAGCTATACGTGTTAATGAATGCTAGTTGATGTACATGTGGGGAATTGAGGCCAAACATGCTAATCTGGGTAGCAGCCAGTGCTCCTTGATAAGCCCCCGGTGTGAGTGGACGGGTACAAGCCGACTTACACTTCCAGGATCCGGTCGCCTTTGGATATCCCGGCCCGGTCAGCGGCTCCTCCGGGCAGAACGGCGCTGACATGCTGTAGAGGAGCGTAGAGCTCTCCGTTGATGCTGCGCAGCTGCCCTCCTTCGCTGACCTGACCGCGGACGTTGAAGCCGTATCCAGACTCCGACTTGACGATCCTCACCACCCGCGGACCGGACATAACCGTAGCCGCTGCGGGACCGACGGTCGCAGCGTTACGTAGAGCTGAAGGGAGAACCGTCCGAGTCTCATCGTCTCCTACATCCGCCATCTTCTTCACATGCACTCTCCCACCACACGCGCGCACACACACACACTTTCTCTTTCACACGCAGCCAGTCTGTGTGCGTTACACATTCAAAACAACACTCAGCCTGTGTCCCTCAAACGCTGCTGCAGCTCCACCGACCGACCCTCACACACATAGCCCGCCCCTCGGAGGCGTCATGGGGCACGGCCGAGCAACGTGACCCACCGGGGGCGTCACCCGAATCTTTGGTAGTGCACTCTCTCCCTATGCTCACTCCCCCCCAGCAGTGGACGGAGAAGACACCCGGAAGTGTTTATATGGTGTCGGTCGAACCAAGTGGAAGTGCCTCCGATCGTCAAAACAAACGTGATCACCTTTTCCTAACTCATCTCCTAACACATTTCCTTAACCCCGTGACGTCATCCAAGGGGTTAAGGAAAAGTGGATAGGAAAGGAGATAGGATGAAACATTCGGACGCAGCTTCCTTAGAGCTTGTGTTCCTCCATCTTGAAATCACGTGATTGATGACATCACATGGCCCCACTGCATGTAAACATATTGTTTTCTATTGGAGTGAAGCATTCAGCCAGCTTTTTTACATCATTAAGAAGCTTTTTAGGTTAAAATGACAACTTGTGCTGGATCAATGAATGGATTTGATCAGAATTTGGAATTTGTTTATGTAGTATTTTTGTGTACATAAAAGTTCATGGGACAAACATAATGTGCAAATCTTTAGGGATCAGTGGTAACACTGTTATCCTTTGGTGGAAAGATGTTTTTTTTTGTTTTGGTTTTTTTTTTGCAATTATAGCTATTTTTTCAAATGCCAAAATAAAAAAATGATTTTTTTTTTTAAAGCCATTTAGCTGTAAAATGTACAAAAGCACATTTTTCAGCACTTCTATACAATTCGTTGATGTCATTTTTAATTTTTATTTTAATTTTTAATTTTTTACTGTTAATAGGTTGTCTATAAAGTTATCAACTTATTCATGAGTCCTGTATCTTTTGCTGGATTACATTTTTATGTAATTTCTCAGATCTTGAATTCTTAATTTAACTTTAAAAGCAGAATAACCCAAGATTTGGTAAGGTAATGTTCATCATAAATCCGTGTGAACTTGCCTCAAGTATTGTAGTAAATTGCTACTCGTCAGGAAGGAATACACCATCTTACTTATTTAAATCGGCTGTCGGTTTAGCTGTTGCACATTTCTCTGGAGAATTTTCCACCTGAAAATCACAAGAATTTTCTCTCTGTTTCCTCTGCTGGGATGTTCAGTATCTCTCGTGTTCACTCCTATTATGCAGGAGAGAGGCTTTGACTGCAGTGATGTGCATTTTAAGTTGCAATATAAACACATCAAAGGTATCTCAAACACACATCCTTGTGTTGTCCGTCATAAAAAAATTTATTGTTTTTTTTTTTTGATGAAAGACAATGTGGAGAAAAGCACAACAAAAACATTCATTAAGAAGCAAATCAAAGAAAGAAGGTTGGGAGCTAATGCAAAAACTGGCCTAGAGTCTAGGTAGGTTCTCAAACTTTTATGGGTGTTCCCCACTTTGAACGAAGGTGAACTTTCATTGCCCCCCAAATAATCCTGACAACTAACACTATTTCAAATGTATTGAACTAAAACTATCAAAAACAAAATTAAACTAATCACCTGCATAAAAACTAATTTAGAAGTGCAGTCGTCAAAAATACAGGTAATAACATTGTTTGCATATATGTGCCAAAATGCTAAAGAAAACAAAAGGAAATTCAGTTTTTGGTTGCATATCTAATGCAGTCGTTAATAATTTAATGTTTTATTTTCTGCTTCATTTTTAGGCTATTCATGATTACTTTCTTTGTGTGGAGGCATTGTTTTTAGTGTTCATTGTTTTCATTGTGACTGAAGCAAGGCATACAAGGAGATTGGCACAAAATTGAAAATGTCCTCCTGTTTGTCACGCCCCACCTGTTATTTCTCCATTCCCCACCAGGGGGTGCACCACACACTTTGAGAGACACTGCATTAGTTGTACTTCAAGTGGGAAAGAAATCTGAAAGTTACTGCACTTTTAAGGTTTTTTTACTCTTTTTTTCGGGAATTTGGTAATACATAAGACATAATTACTGTTGTAAACAGGACCAGAATAGACACCCTTTAATGATTGTGTTCTAATGTCTCTCACAAACTCTGGGACTCTGCACTTGATAAGTGGGTACAAAAGAAAAGTGCCGACATGTCAATACACAAATAACCATGTGGTAAAAATATAAACATTTTGTAAAATAACAAGTGCACACATCCATTGTTTCTGAACAGACTTTATTTATTTGCCATCACTCTGTCAGTTTAGTGAACTTATATGAGCACTTTGTTACTGCTTTCCACGCCCCTTGAGGTGCTTTTCTTCTATTTCATGAAAAATTTCATGGAAGATGACACCCAGTGATGCAACCAGGGTCATAAACTCTGGGAAGTCCAGTTTTTGGTCCCCGTTCTGGTCCAAGTCACTGAAGATCTGGTCCGCTGCATCATTCTGATCCTTTCCATGCAAATAGAAAAGAAGTTAAAGTCGGGTAGCTCGACTTTTTTTTTTTTTTTTTTTTAGCAAAAACTTTATTTCATATTCAGGATGCTACCTGTACTTTAAATAAAAATAAAAAAATCACAGCTGACATATTTTGAACATTTAGCTCACTTTCCTCACATTTAGCTCTTTTTCCTTTCATTTGAGACAGACATTCATGTAAAACAGCATGTTCTATATCATTGTTAAAAATGTGTACACATGAAAAATAAATCAAATGTAAATGGTAAATTTAAATGTAAATATTAACTCTAAATCTAAATGTTAAATCTATGTTAAATCTAAATCTAAATGTTAGTCTTAATGTAAATGTTAAATCTTTATATCTAAATGTTAAATCTTTATATCGAAATGTTAAATTGGTTGTCAAATGTAAAGCTAAATGTTTAGAAATTATGCAAAGCTGGCAGGTCAGTGCTTTTCAATCACGAGGCCCCGCCCAGTGGCTCAGTGAGTGAGGAGAGGGAAAGAGTGAGACATTTAGCTTTACACTTGGCGGCCAATTTAAGATTTAGATTTAACATTTACATTTAGATTTATTTTTTATGTTTAGACATTTTTAACAATGATACAGAACATGCTGTTTTATATGAAATTGTCTCAGATGAAAGAAAAATAAGCTAAATGCTCAAAATATGTTGGCTATAAAACAGTGAGCGAGTTTTTACATTCGGCACTACATATCCAATTGGTTCATATGGTTTTGCTTTGTTAATGGATTGTTGGAATGTTGTTTACTTACTTTGAAAAGACATGGAATTTCGCTGGTAAGGAGCGTCTTTACTTCACTCTTACTCAGATGCTCCTTGTCATCATCTGATGCAGCATACTGGTGAAAGACCTTGTAGAGCAGGCCGATGGCAAGAGTGGTTTCGGATATGCCTTGGCAGGGGTCACACATGATGTCGACTGCTGTAAAAGAACATAGACAGAAGAGTTAAATAAAGACAAAAGAGACTGTTTGATATCTCCACATCAAACACAATTGGTAGGATTTTTTAAATTTTTTTTATTTTTTGTGGATGTGTAGTAAAACTTCATACTGTATAGTCACTTGTTTTAATTAAAGAAACAATGAAGTCCTGGTTTTTCTCTATCTCTGATGAAAGAGCAGTGCTTGGCTGTTCCTCCTTCATCATGCTGTCGTGACTCCATCTAGGGGTGGAGAGGAGCTTCATAAAGAAATACTTGAGTAGATCACGTGGTAATATCCTGTTTGGTGAGTTTAACAGAAGACACCAACCACTGATTTTTATAACGTGGTTGTGGATAAAATTTCAACCTGTGAAAACGATGTCAGCTCATTTAAATCTCTTGCTTCTTTTCTTATTTCCAAATGGATTACAGCTAAAGTACAGTTTATGTCCATGTTTCAGTTTCCTAGTCTTTGGCTGTGTCACTGCTTCTCTGTTAAGAAACATAGGCCATTGTCAGCACTACTGTTTAATCTCTATAATTAACTTGTTTATGGAAACATGTGCAGACTTGATTAAAATGGGTGTAACCGTCAGTCTGCATTGGCATGGTGCCCCTGTGGTATGTGGCAACTGAAGGTTTGCAAACAGGCAGGAATCTGTGGTACTTCACAAAACAGATGATTGTTTAATGTTTCAAAGTTGAGGTAAAATAATCTGTTGTTATACTAAATATGGTGTGGAATAAAGGAACAACCCCTAATGCAGCATTATCTTAAACCATATATGTTTTGACTGAAACAAATGAAACACAGAAATCCATCTAAAAACCTTGACTCAAAGAAAAGTCACAGGTCAATAAAAGACCAAGCAGTAAAAAAAAAAAGAAGGTGGAGATAGATTTCAAACTCACCGGGGCTGTTGAGGCTGAGAGCTGGGAGTGAAAGGTTGGTAGGAAAGTGGTGGAGTGATGGAAAAAGTGGTTGTGTGGAGGTTTTTGAATCATCACGCCCTGTATTCTCCCTCCTCCAATGCCCTTCCCATTTCCAACTCCTCCCTCTTGAGGTTTTCCGGGTTGCTTCTTTTTCAGTTACTACCTTTTATTTTTTTTTAAAACATACATGGGATTATTGTGCATGGTTAAATACAGTTGTTTTATAACATTTGCTTTATTCCTTCATTAAAACATTTAAAAATACATTGCCATTGACTATATATGAACCAGCAGGTAGACATTTTTGCAACGCCTGAACATTGAGAATGGGACTATAGGGTGCGGCATATCACGAGAATTTTTTTAAATTTTTTTTAAAATGTTAATTGTATTTGTCAAACTTTTCTTTTTCTTTGTGTTGACTGTATTGACACTTTATACTGTTTAATCAGTTTAATAAATAGCTTGGGACAGGCTGTTCTTAAGTTAACACAAGTGATTCGGGGTTGATTATTAAAGGCTGATCTGTGCAACACTGGAGCAAAGATGAGTCATAGTCACACCCCAAACAGTCTTGTCGTTCCAAAATATTTACCAAAAATTTATTGCAACACTGATAGTTGCATTCATGTGTAGCTTTTCTTTATTTTTAAAAAAAACTTTAAATTACACAATGATCGAGGTTATCTATATGGCTTTTTGAAACAGTCCAAATGTTTGATGACTGACTTGAAAGTGTCTCTAAACTTGGCTTTGAAATTTGTGGATGAATAAAGGTTTATGCTGGATTATGCAGATCTTTTACAACTCGTATTTAACGTCCATAAAAGTTACGTTTCCAGTTTTTTGGTAGATGAAAACAGCTACACACAGCACAAACCCTGCAGTTATAATGGAGATGAAAAGCCATATCATAATCGCGCCTTGTTTTGTTCTTTTTTTGTGCCAAGAAAAATAGGTTTTACAAGGACTCCTGCACGTTGCGTAATATCCTCGGTGATGTGTTTGTAGCTAACTGACTTTTGTTGAGATTTTAAAACCTGATGTAAATACTGAGGACTATTCTTAGTATTTCTGTTTGTCACACAGTAAATAAGTGCATTTTCCCAGTTTTGTCTCATGTTGTTTGCCAAAAACAACATTAACTAGGGAAGTTAAGCTGTTTTTCTTCTGGTTTTTTGTGGCAATCATAGATATTTAACCTTTTTGCATGGATTGAAAAAAAAAAAAGACTGTTGAACAGACACGTACATTGTTTTAAAATAGCTGCAAAATGAATGGACAATAGGTCTTGTGATCTTTGGGGAAAGGACTGAGAAGCTGGTCCTACTCCCAGCAATGTGCTTCCATAGCACGATGGCTTGGAATCATTGCTTTAGTCTCGGAAACATGTTTTAGCAGCAAAACATTTAATTTACAGAGTTTAGCAGTTTCTCCAGCACATTCAACTTAGGAACATTTGGATGCTTAGTATAAATCTTACTTACTTTACTTAACTTGAGTTACATTTGTCTTCTAGATGTCTCCTTTCGGTGAGGCATCGGTTATCTGGAACATCTGGTTTTGCATATCCATGAACCTTATGAACTTCTTTGATTTCCTGTTTTGCTGTTGTTGACTTTCTTCCCTCGCTACGTACCAGAAACATGAAACAGAAATAACCTTTGGATTGATTATTAAGAAGTTCCACCAAATGATGCACGTTTAAGTGACAACTATTGAAGATAAACATTTTCTTCTTTGACTCACGTAAATTTGAGCTCAGATTTTATACTCTTTGTAGATTAATATGAATTACAACCACATTTCCTTTGTATCACTTTTAAACACCAATAAAAAAAAACTCATGACAGAGATGCTTTGTTTTTTTCACAAAGAAAATAGTATAGAATCCGTCATTGCACAAGTACAATGAAATTGCACATGCCCCTCCCAACAACATTCAAGCACACTTCAGAGATTCAAACCAAACAGACACAATCATCATAAAAACAACATAACTTACAGTAAAAGTCTGTTGAAATAAAAAGTTCAGTGTAAAAGTGCATGGGTATAAAAAAAGTTATAGTCAAGATAATAAATTATCTTGCAGATTTTCTACTTTCTACTTAATTTGAATAAAACTAATAAAATGTATTTGTGTATGTTCAAACTAATGAAACCTTAATGATTCTAACAATTGTTTATGACTGAATAATTTCAATAGGCATTGATTTGGATTAGACTTCTTAGGTAGCATCACTGCAGACCCCTCACACCCTGCACACAATCTGTTTAAACTCCTCCCCTCCGGCAGACGCTACAGATCACTGTACGCCAAAACTACCCGCCATAAAAACAGTTTCTTCCCCCAGGCTGTCACTCTGATCAACACTAAACAGTCAAAGAGTGTCAGACCTGTTTCTGTTACTGTGAAATAACCTGGAACTAAACATAACAACCCTGGATCAACCTGTCACTGCGAAATGTTCATGGACATAATTTTTTCATTTAAATGTTCACCTATTTGCACTACTCATCAATGCACTACTGCACTATTATCTTATTATTATTATTATTGTATTTTTATTTTATTTCATCATTATTATTATTATTATCTTGTTATTTTTATTTAGTTTGCACATATTAGTCTAACAACTCTTATATTTATGTTTATACTTCTTTTTTCATTTATTTTTCTTTATTTTATTTATTTTTCTTTATTCTAGTTGATTGTTATTATTTAATGTTACACTACCTGAGAGAGCACAGGTCACCAAAAGAAATTCCTCGTGTGTATTCATTCACCCCTGGCCAATAAAGTTGATTCTGATTCTTATCCTAAATGTTTTAGAAAATGTAGTTTGTCATACTATAAATATTTTTATGTACAATGTCCGTTAACATGAGATTTGGAACTGTAGTTACCATTTAATATCATTTAATTTAAAGCTTTGATCCCCAAGATTTTTAAAACCATACCTGTATTTCATCCAAAAGTTGTTTTCATCCACTACTGATGACAGTGTGCCCTCAAACACACTGTGTGTGACTTCCCAACACATCTCTGGTGTTATCACGGACTGAAAGTCTTGCCAAAACAATGGAGGATGTTGATTTTTCAGTTTTTTTTATGGAATCCCTCGAATACGGCTGAAATTTAGCGTCTTGTTGAGTGACGTCATATCACGATAAACACCATGAACAAACCAGAACGTTTACACCTGGGGCCTGGACTAATTGGAGCCTCTAAATATGATTTATATATATTCAACTACTGTACATACTATACATATTCTTCTAATATATTGTTAAGATGTTTTATTTGTAATGGATCTTGGTTTGTTTTTGCGTTATCCATGTCAGTGCCCATCTCTGGCCTTTAGAATGATAAACTTTAATGGGCATTCAAGCGACTCGGTGTTTTGTGACATTAGTATGTTTATGACTTTAAGCAGCAGTTTGTGATAAGTCGCTTTCAGTCGTAACAGCGTCAAGTAAATAACTATCTTCCAAGTTTGGGAAAGAAACAAGAAATCATGGTAAGAATGAAGTAAAAATACTTAAATATTGTAAATGTATCTTCAAACATCTTGGAATTTTTCTACGTTATTCCTGCGAAACTTGTCCGAAGTTCAAGTCATGACTAGTCAACAACCCAAATGTTTGTGATGGCGTCAAAAACAACCATTAAACAACATTATAGACCTTTGAGAGTTCTTTCCACAATTTGCAGATAAAAATGACAGCATTCATGTTATATAAACAAAGAAAAAATACAAGCCCTTAAAAATGTTGAGTTGGTGAATTTGAGATTTCTACAACTGGATTATTTGGTAATTTACACAATAATTCATGCTTTCTCTGTCATTTTTACTTTCTCCTACGGGAAAAATTTAATGCTCTAAAGGGCCGGATTTGGCCCCCGGGCCTGGAGTTTGACACGTGGTACAAAATATAGCTTTAAAAATTGAAAGGAATAATCACCAGAAGCTTTAATTTTTTCTTCCTATGTGAACAGTGCAGGCGTGGAACACCTCTGTCATTTCACTCTACTCTCGCCCTTAAAGGAGATTCCAGAAGCAGTAAAACATTCCACAGAACTTCATTCAGCTAAGTGCAGACAAAGTTCATGATGACAATAAGTAAATAGATTGTTTTCCTTGGTTTGAAAATCACATTGTGCGGTGCATGTAGTGTTAGGGAGTAACACAAACGGAACAGAAAGACTTCCCTGCTCTGAGCTGACTGTGGGTCACATGGGTGTGGTGCTTGTGCACACACCAAACTTTCCTGTTATTCTGTTACCATGACTACTGATACTGCACAATGTCAGCTCCTCCCCATGGGGGTGTGCTCATCAAGGCTTCATTGAATACTTCACCCTCATTTTAGTCTTTCAGGCAGATCTTCTGTAATTTGGGAGACACGGTTCTTCTTTTATAAAGAGCGAAGCATTCCCTTCCTCAAATGTAGAAGAGTTCAATACTGGACCAATCAAAAACAGTGGAAAGTTTTGGATTATTATCTTCTCACATTGTTTCCCTGATATGATGCACAATGGAAAACTCAGGAGCAGAATTGCTTTTTTTTTACCCTCTACATTTCTTGGTGTGAGTTAAACAGGACATATAGACCTGGATCTTATACCCATAGCTGGTAATACCTACACTACATAGTGCTGAGAGTTGCAACATCACATGGTGCTTTGCAGGGAGGTGTGTTCAAGGCCTGAACATTCTGCAGATTCCTTCAGGCAGTGATAAAAAAGGCTTCATCAAAAGGGCAAAGAACACTCAACCAATAAACCCCAGAGGTGAAAGTAATGGATTACAAGCAGAACCATCATTTTCTATCAGATAAAGACATATCCTAGGCCTCGTGGATCAATAAATCCAAGATCAGTTGCTCGGAAAAAATATGTAAAAGGCAGAGGTGAAAGTAATGGATTACAAGTACTCACGTTACAGTCACTGAGTTGCCTTTATGGGTACTTGGTTTTTTTTTGGCGTATATTTATGAATCAGTAATTTTACTTGTACTTAAGTACGTTTTAAAAGAAGTAATTAATTTTTATTTTAACTAAGAATTGTACATTTGGACAAACCTTTTATTTTATACAGATGCCTTTGTGGAAAATAAATTAATTTCCAATTTTGCAAGATTTGGTCTCTTCTTTTTTAAGTTTATACATGAGATGTTTACTGTATTCAAGGGAATCGTGGCATTACCACAAAAAAAAAAAAAAAAAAAAAAGTGTGTGGGGTGGAGGGAGTAACAAGTAACTTTTACTTTGATTACTATTTAATTGGGCTATCTTTTTTTACTTGTACTTGAGTATTTTATGTATGACTTACTCGTACTTGAGTACAATTTCAATCAAGTAACAGTACTTCTACTTGAATAGGATATATAAGAATTCTTTACACCTCTGATAAAAAACATTTGTTAGGATGCAGAACATATTCTCTGCCTGTGATTTAAAAAAAAAAAAAAGATAACAATATAAATGAAACACTTTAAAAAGTAGAAATGCCAGTTAAATAAAAAAACAAGCAAAATGTTATTTGGTGGTCCAACATATTTAATTTGACAAAACAATGTTTACAAAAACTGAAATGCTTTTTGGTCACCTTTTTTTGTCCTCTCTCCTTGCCTACATGTTTCCCATTTTCTTCAAATGCATCTTATAGCATTGCTCACAGGCAATGGAAAGTCCCACAACCAGAGAAACAAACTCCTCAAAGTCCACCTGGCCGTCCCCGTTGGTGTCCAGGTCCTTCATGATCTTGTCCACAGCAGCCGGGTCCTTCTGAGACTATAGTGTTCAGCAAACACAGCGAGTCAGGGAGTGGCCGGTGCAAAGTTTGTCATGGATTTGTGATTCAGTGACTTTTGTACACAGAGGCTTTATCTGATGTGTGTGTGTACTCACTCTGAGGAAGTTTGATAGCTCGTTCTCCATCAGCTCTCGAAGCTCTCTCCGGCTGAGTGTGCCGCTCCTTCCCTCTTTGGAGGCGTAGCGGTGGAACACCTTGATAAGGGACTCCATTGCGGTTTCCAGTTCTGACGGCATGGTTGAGATGTTTTTCAGCTGGAATTCAAAATTTGGACAAAAAAAATTCCAAAAGAAATCACACAGGTGTTGAAACTAAAACTTAAAGAAATGATCGACTGAGACAGAATGAGAAGAACTTGTCATGGGATCTTCCCAGGAAGACTTTTTCATAGCTCTGAAAATTTAAAAGGAAAAGGTCACAAAATTCAATAAACAGTTTTGCCTCCTCTGGCTTTATGTTTTTGCTAATGTCTTCACTTGAAATCTGATGAGACAAACTGCCTCATATAATTATATAATGACAACACATTACCCTTTGTGACCCTTCCCACTGATGAGTAACGCTCATCACAAGTGGGCAAAGGTTGTCATTAGGCTACGTGGAAAGACTGAAAACCCAGAAACCTCCGACTACTGCAGACTTTAACAGAGAGCAGAAATTGCAACACTGTAAAATGAGAGGTGGGAGGAACGGCTGAGGTCAGGCTGTGACTGGAAAAGTTGAACAAGCTGAAAAAATCCAAAGGATGACGAGTACAACCACAGCAGAGCTCATGAGTGTACATAGTAGCCACATACAAACCCCACCCTAATATGGAGACTTTTCACTGGAAAGACCCTATAGTCAGAAAATTTCAACAAATGAAAGAAAAGTTGTACTTGGAGTACATGCTATGTAGTTTTAGATAAACAGGAATCATAAATACAACAAGCAGAAGGAATGAGCAAAAAAGTAGTCACACTAATCCAGGCCTATAGAAAGCTGTGACTAAGCGAATAAATCCATCAAAGCCACAGGAATTTTCACACTCAACAGCTTCTAGATGCAGACACAGACCCGGACAAAAGCACCGTTATTTCTTACCGTGCAGGGCTGAGACGTGTGCTGATAGCAGAGACTGGGAACCAGGAGGGCTTTAGATCAGACCTGGGTCAGCCTTTATATGCAGGCTCCACCCAGCAGGCAGAGACGGACTTAGGCAGAGGATTGGACAGAAACACCACTGTGTTCAACTGCAAGCTTTATGTTTTTGAATGATTAAGAAATATATGCAAGAAATTATTAAAATCTAAGAAAATCAAGTGCACAGTTTACTAATCACCCTTAAAACCACAAAATCAATTCATCTATTCAACAATCTCTTCATATAACAGGATATCTGCACTTTCATCTCATCATATTAGATTTATTTTCAAATCGACTTAATCTCCTGAGGTTTTTTGCCTGTTTTTTCTTTATAAAAGGAGCCTCGATCATTGGTACATTTTACTCCCGCACAGTTTATTATATTATTATTGAACTTTTATCTACAGAGCAATAATGGTCAGCCTTACATGCGTTGTATTGAAGGTAAACAGGAATTTAAAAAGAAATTTAAATCTAATTTCAGAATGACTGTATGTTGAGTTGTTAAATGTGTGTCTTAAAATTTCTTATCGGCCATATTATTCAATATATTAGTATCTTGTAATTATGTGATTGTTATCTCTGTTGACCCCAAGAGGACTAGCTGGTTACTAAGATATCAGCTAATGGGGATCCTTAATAAAAAACATAAAAGAAAACAGCTAATTAGCTACTTTAACACTAAGCCCTGAAAAATTATACTAACTTGTCTTTGGCAAAAATTAGTGCTCCATTTTAGTCTAATTTACTTGATGTGTATTAGTTTCTGTCAAGTGAAAGGACATACTGTAGATGACAAAAATTATTGGTGTATAAGATTAACACTGGTTGAAAGAAAAAGGTTGCCATGGCCCGCCGTTGCCGTAGAAACCACCAGGTCCCACTGCGAGGGGAAGAAGGGTCCTCTCTCCAGAGGCTCTCCGAGACAAACTCTCCCCTTCTTCCCCAAGCTGCTTTAGGAAGTGGCTCATCCTTGGCAGGCCCGCCCGTTCACCAGGAAGGCCCCGGTTGCAGGCTCCTCCATCCTCAACTGAGAGGCCATGGAAGCCTGCGGACTGCTCAGGATGCCACAGGTGGCACCTCCCATTGCTGCGCACCTGCTCCCACTCCGGCCTGCTATTTCTCCACATAGACACATGCTGCCGTCGAAACCGGACCGTCTCCAATCAGACTTGTCCCAAAGGACTTATGCGGCTGCAGCCCTCTCGGTCAGGGCCATGACTGTCCTCTCTCTGCTCGCCGCCTACCAAGCTGAACTTTGTGAGGATTTTGCTTTGTCCCAGGACCCAGTAATAATAGAGCTGTCCACAGTGACGGATGTGTGCCTCCATATCCAAGCCTGCTCACTACAGACTATGGGGAAGGTCATGGGCAATATGGTGATACAGGCGCATGCTCACTGGCTTGACCTTGCAAAGCTGACGGATGCTGAAATATGCAATATCCTTGATGCACCCATCAATCCTGAGGGAATATTCGGCTCTGCCCCATCTTCCAGGCAGCGGCGCTGCAAACCGAAGAAAAGGGAGGATGAGGCTCTGCGCCTATGCCTCCCAAGGAAGTCTCCGCTCACGTCTCCGCCTGTGCGTCGGAGAACAACCCTGCAGCTTCCTCCCCAGGGTCTGCTGTTCAAAGCACCGAGACCCTCCGCCCCACCTCCGCAACCTCAGCAAGGCCTGCCTGCCTGGCCCGAAATGTCCCCAGTCCCAGCTGCTGCTGCATCGGTGCGGCAGTCCCAGCGCACGCAGGCACAGAGAAAGAAGAAGACGACCTGACCTCTTTCCTCTCATCCCAAAGCTGAAGCTGACTGTCCCTCATTCGCCAGCTCCAGCTGTTCCGCTTTCACGCGCGCTTCCATCAGCATTTCACACCCCGCTGTCAAGGCTCAGCCCTCTGATGACCGGGAGAGACGGTCAGGTTCCACAGTATGAGTGGCTGTCGCCCTCTCCTCCATGTCCACAAGCATGCACCCACAAACATGTCAAAAACAGAGTGATGTGCTTATCGCTCGTGCCTGTAGGCCAAAGGTCAGAGGCAACCCAATGTGTGAAAGCGAATTACTTGGAAATGTCAGCGGTGATTGTCACGCTGATCCACTTCCTCGCGTCTCTCAGGGGACATCGTCTCCTGTTGAGGATGGACAACACCACAGCCGTGGCGTATATCAACCAGCAGGGCAGGTTACGCGCTTGTCGGTTGATTTCCCTATGGAGCTTGGGGCGTCTCCTCTGGCTGAAGGCGTCGCACATCCTGGGGATCACGAATGTGGGTGCGCCGATAATGGATGTTGCACCCGGACGTGGTGTGACAGCTGTGGGCCCGTTACGTACGGTGTGCAATGTTTTTCTTCCTGCGCAGCAAAGTTGCTCCACTCGACGTAGACGCACTAGCGCACACATGCTTCTCTGCGCATTCCCCCCATTGGCTCCGATGTGGCCATTCTCTGATCCTGGTGGCTCTCAACTGGTCGGCTATGCACTGGTTGGCAGAGATTAACCAGCTGCTCTGTGCCCCTCGGCAGCTCTCGCTGCGCAGGGTTCTGCTGTCGCAGGCGGGAGGCACGGTTTTCCATCCACGCCCAGAAAGTCTGGTTCAATAGGCCTGGCCCCTGAGTGGCACAATCTGTCAGCTGTAGGATTATCACAGGACGTGTTTTCTACCATACAGAGCGCTCAGGCCCCCTCCACTAGATCTCTTTATGACACTAAGTGGAAGGTGTTTGAGAACTGGTATCTCCAGGGAGGCCACATTCCTGTTCAGTGCCCGGTTGGTGTGATTCTTTCATTTCTGCAGGGCCTTATTGACAGGCACAAGGCCTTTTCCACTGTAAAAGTGTATTTGGCGGCGATCGCCACCTGTCTTGTGGGCTTTGCCCAAACCACTGAGTCAGCATCCGCTAATATGCGAGCAGGCTCCTCCCCGTTTCCAGATCGGTGGTTCCACTGTGGGATCTGGCGGTGGTTCTAGAGGGTCTTAAGGGACCCCCGTTGAACCAATGGGTGAGACGGACCTGAAGTTTGCATTCCTTAAAGCCGTTTTGTCGCTGGTTCTGGCTTCGATCAAAAGAGTCAGTGACACTCATGCGCTCTCGTTTCACCCGTCGTGCACTCAGCTTTCCCCAGGTGATGCGAGAATCATTCTGAGACCAAACCCATTCTTTGTGACGAAGATTGTGGGTTCATGTTCTCCCATTGACCTGCTGGCCTTTTCTGCCTCACAGAGTGAGCAGCGGTCTCATCTGTTGTGTCCTGTTTGGACAGGACAAGGGGCCAACATCCCATAGTGCAGGGGTGGCCAATTCTGGTCCTCAAGAGCCACTATCCAGGATGTTTCAGACGTTTCCCTCTTCCAACACACCTGATTGAAATGATCAGGATCGTTATCAGGCTTCTGCAGAGCTCGATGATGAGTTAATATTTGAACCAGGTGTGTTGGAAGAGGTAAACATCTAAAATACAGTATGCTGGATAGTGGCTCTTGAGGACCAGGATTAGCCATCCCTGCCATAGTGAGACATCTCACTCATTCATCATAGAACCAGGGTTATGAAAGTAACCTATAGTATTCTCTCTAATTTTTACTTTCTCCTGCTGGCCCAATTTGATGGTTCAAGGGGCCAAATTTGGCTCCGGTGCCTTGAGTTTGGCACTTGAAGAGTCTTGTAGACAGAACACATGACCCATTTAAAACACAGATTTTAGTGAGGAGTCAGACTATTTTTAATTATCAAACCTGACATTTCTGTAAACATTGACACTGATTAAGTTTGAGTAAGACCTCAAATGTGTGATTTGTTTGATCAGGGCGGATTGACTCATATTTACACAGAACACAAAAAGCTGTGTCATGGATCAGTTAATGATTCAAACTGCGGTTGCTCTTTGTTCCCTTAATGCCAATACGGCCACATTCACTTGCATTGATGCCCTTTTTCTTTACAGCCAATGACACTTAGACACAAACTCCTCACACAGCCTGTAGCTAAAAATGAAAACTGGTGATTTAGTTCGGGCTATTTACTAATAGTTAAGTGTTTAATTAAAAGCTGGAACTGGCTCTGATTGGAAGATATTCCCGGTTAATATCTTCCCCTTAGTCAATTATTAAAAGAGTAAAAGATGGTTTATTTAAAAAGGAATTCCCTGATAAGTTATTCTTTTTCAAAAATGTTCAGGTTAGTTAAAGATAGATACTATATTAAAATATGTAATATAAATTAGTTAATAATTAGTTAATATAATAAATACAGATAATGTGTGGTACTGTAAATGAATAAAATGATATATTATTATAAAAGGTAAAGTCTTTGTTGTTTTTAATTGAAAATCATGGTTGATGTTGTAATTCGTCCCACAGGCGATAACGTTTGGTCGTTTATGGCCGACATGAATGTGACTGGTATATGTAGACTTCCTCACTGTGAGGAATCTGAGGACACTGCACGTGTTTGCACATGTTCACAATGTGACTACGCCCTCAATGCACCCCCACAAGCCGTCTGCGTTCAGACATCACAAAAGGAACAGTACAACCATGTCTGTAGCGTTGTGTCTCCAGGCTCTGCTGCTTCATACATGCCAATGTTTTTATTCACTACGCTGCAGCCTCATGCTGATCCCAATCTCAATCAATAATGAATAAATAAGTCTGCCTGAAAAAAAAAAAAAAAAAAAAAAAAATACAAATAAATCCCCACACAATGAGTGAATTGCTGCAAAAGTTGTGTTGCCAGGTTGGGTTAGACTGAAACAAAGGAGACAAAGCAGTTTATGGATATAGTTACCTGTGTCATGAGGTACATTGTTGAATGGAAGAGGTAAATATGCAGGAGACAGATACTGAAGTGGTTCACTCATTGACTTATTAGATATAGTGTGTGAAATACTAAAAGAGTGCATTGTTTTGATAGTGTTAGTAGCACAAAATACATACCTGAGCTAATTCTAGTTGCTCTAGTCAAAAAAACATTATTAATTTGAGCTATTGTTACTTTTGATGGTTATCTGTTTAAAAGTAGCTGTATTTTGAGGAATAAATATGTGTAAGCCAAGGCAAATTCATTTGTATAGCGCATTTCATACACAAGGCAACTCAGTTCAGTACATACCAGTGTAACCACATAGCATAACTGTCCAAGGCATGAGGGCGGGGCCAGAAGCATAGGCACAGTTCCAGATTATTGCCAGGGGCGCAAAAGAAAAAAATAGAATTAAATATATAGACCGTCTCGAGATTCGTGCCAACCACAATGTGTGTGACATATTCAGTAATGCACAAATGATTAGTAACATAATTGATAATGTTGACAAAAAAAAAAATTGCGTTGACGCGTCGTTAAATGTTGTAAATTAATGATAAAATCAAGCTGGCGACCGCTTCCAGCTTCATTTTTGCTGCAGTACCATACATGAACTGCTGGGTGCAGTGTCGCTTCACCATTTACTTTATAAAGAAGAATTGCGCAACAGCAGAATAAAGTCACATAACTTGAGCAAATAATTTTAAAAGAACAACAAATGAATTAATATATATTTTGTAGTCACTGTGTTTTATCACACTTAATATGTTTGTATATTATGTACATCAGGGATGGGCAACCGTTATCACAGCAGGGCCACAAAAATGTGATTGTCTGATCCGAGGGCCACATTATAAACATTCACGCCAGTATTAAGAATAATGACCAATCAGTGCATTAACACAGTTAAGCATTTGTTGTCTTTTTGTGTAGTTTTTTCAGAGTTTTTAGTCATTTTGTGTGTTTTTGGAGAAATTTTGCTTATTTAACTGTCATTTTTGGAATTTCTGCTGACATTTTGTGTATGTTATGAGTCATTATATGTGTTTTTGTTATTTCTTGTATGTTGTACCATTTTTGGGTATTGTTTCTGTCATTTTGTGTAATTGTTAGCATTACACGTTTCTTTTGTGTCATTTTATATAAGTTTTGTTGTTTTGTGAGCCTGATGTTCTTTAGTGTGTATTATTTTGGGTTTCACATTACTTCCAAATTATTGAATTACAATTTTTGGTGTGATTTTTTTTTCTAGGGGGGGCCGTACAGATTTAGACCCCAGGCTGCCAGTTACCCATGTCTGATGTACATTATATTGAGAATCTTATTTTTTCAAATGAATTTGTGAAAACTGTAATTAAAAGTTTTGACCACTAGGGGGGGGTGGGGGGATGGTAATGCTCCCCCTGCCCCACGCAAACTCTTAAAGTTGTTCACTAATGTTTGTCATACTAAAAGAGACAGTCCAATAAAAGAAAAGCACTACTTACATCCCTGCCACATCAAACCAAGGCAACAGTTCAGGCATGTCCAACCACAGGGATGCACATGTGTTCTAGATTAACTAATCAAGGCCCACAGAGGGGGAGGGACTGGCACGTGCAGCAATGGTGCATTCATGGACACTAGGAAATGTCCACGGATCAACTTTCTTGTGTTTACGACATCAGGCAGTTTGTGAAGCAACAAAGGTGAGACATTAACAGCGAGGGAGGAATTCCTGGCTCTGTGTAGGCGTGGTGCATAACTCCCTGTTAACTGTTTATTCTGTAACCATGACGACGGATAAGGAGGTGTGTTCATCATGGCGTCATTTTTTTTTTTTTCCATTTTACCCTACGTTTAGTCTTTCAGGCAAATCACATTTCTTCTTATAAACAGCGAAACATTTCCTTACGTAAACGTTTAAAAGTGACATATTTGACTTTAAAGGTCACATTAATTTGACCTGAGGTCGATATCTTGTGAAGAGTAAAAGTTAAAGCGAGAGGCCTCCAAACTGTGTACATGTAGATTATGAGTCGAGATTCCTCAGTACCAGAGAACTAAAGGATGTGTCATTTGTGTGCTCAATGCTTAAATAAACTCAAAGCAGTGAGGATTGACATCAGTAGCTAAACAAAGAGCTTTAGCAAAAAAAAAAAGGTAGAAAGGATGGAATAAAACTCAGAGGCAAAGTTAACAAAATTCTATGAAAAATTGTTTTTTTTAACTGATGTTCTTTTTTTTCCTGATTTTTATTTCTTTGTTTTCATCACTGTATTTGCTGTTGTTGTTTTAACCTGTAAAGTGTATTTGTGGTTCTTGAAAAACGCTTTTAAATAAAAAATACATTATTATTTTTATTGATATTATCCTTATTCTTTTTTTAGCTGCTGCACCTTATTGCTAGTGCAGTTTCTTACCAGCAGAGGGCATCGTTTTACTGTTTAAGTCAAAAGTCGGTGACGACATGAGAGGCAACACACCCTTGTTTTTTTAGAGACAGTTTGTTGCCAGATCTGCTCTAATTCATTGAAGCTAAAAACTCATTTAGATTTTAAAGGTGTGCTGTGGCATCTGCTACCAAGACGACCTCACCAAATGGATCAATCATTATTAGGGGTTTAAAATGCCTGGGGAATTGTATCAGTAGAATATGTTCATCCCGCGCGGTTCATTTTTCACAATCTCTGTGTTTTAGATCTATGTAGTAATACATGGTAGATAGTGAGATAGTAGATGGTGGTGTTTATGTTGGACAGCTCAGAGCCAGTGCAGAGACACAGAGAGGGAGTCATTCATCCAGCCTCTGGTGAGGGACGATACTGATGAAAAGCATTCCTTTACACAGTCAGGCTGTTGCAAGTCTTGAGACATGAAGACGGAGTCAACACTGTTCCTTACATTACTGAAACTCCCCCCATCCATCAACTGACCCACTTGTTCCTGTTTTTCAGGGTCACGAGGGTCTGCTGGTGCCTATATCTCCAGCTTAATAAAACTCATAATTCCTCACAAACGAGAAAGGAATATAATTAAAATCAACCATCATTCACCAAAATGTCCATCATATTGATCCACGTTTCCTCATTCTGCAGACGACATGGGATCACATTTGGGCATACAGACCATGTAAACCATTGTACACGTTTGAATGTAAAATGCATGCTTTAGATTTCAGTTTTAGACTAAAAACCTCTAAAAAAAAAAGAAGTGTAACAAATCAATCAAGTGCTGAGAGACTGTTTTAGTTCTTAGTTCACCAAAGTCCACTAACATCTATTTACCATAAACAGATGATTCCTGTTTTTGTTCTCTAACAATGAATTACAGTACTTTGTGCAATGTGTTTTGTAGTGGCACTCGGCTTGATATTATTATTAAAAATAGTACCTTTATCATCCTTATATGTTTATTGCTTCCCTATATAAAATACTACTCAAATAGCAAATCATTCTGCATTTTAATCACAGAGAAAACTATGAATAATTACTTAATTATCAATTTTTCACTGACATATTTACTCTTGACAAACACATCACAGGCTGGATTAAATGCCCCAATTGGCCGGTTTTGGTACATCTGCTCATGTTGACTTTAGGAATGACTCTGTATGTGACATCGATGTCTGTTTGTGTTGTAAGCTAATAGCTAAAGGTAGGACGATATGTTATGCGACAAGATACTGGGAAATTAAATAGTCACAACACAAGATGTATCGTCGAGGTTACAAGTGGTAACACGAGGGAGAGGTCGGAACAAAAAAAAAAAATCGTCACGATCTTCTACTACAGGGTGTCAAACTCGAGGCCCAGGGGGCCGAATCCGGCCCTTTAAAGCATCCAATTCGGCCCAAAAGAGAAATTAAATGATGGAAAAAACATGAATTATTACCTGATTGCATTTTATTTCTCAATTAGTTCAAATAACTCTTAATTAATCCCAAAATCCTGCTTTTTTTTTTCTTAAAATATTTCACATAATTTCCTCAAATTAAATAAGAATTGGTCAACAAATCACTGAAATTTGAAATATAAGATCCTGCAGGG
Organism: Gouania willdenowi; assembly: GCF_900634775.1. NCBI lineage: Eukaryota > Metazoa > Chordata > Actinopteri > Blenniiformes > Gobiesocidae > Gouania > Gouania willdenowi. The sequence continues at coordinate 7,884,921 of NC_041054.1, forward strand.
ACTGACATGTCAATTATTGTTTGGATATTGTCATTGCCTTACATACTTTAAATATCATTTATATGTAGAATTTCAAACTCGGGCACATTAATGTTGAAATTTGTAATTTTCCTGCCTAAATTCTACAGCCCACTTGGGATGAAGCTGCTCTGTATTTGGCCCCTGGGCAAAAATGAGTTTGGTATCTCTGTTTGACTCCAAGCCAGTGTGTTGTGGTTTGTTTTTATTTTTTATCTTCTTAATATTGAGCTGATATGGTCACACCCAGTGTGTAAGTGTGTAAGTATGTCCGGAATTAAAATTAATTTTCCAACTGCTATTTTTTTCCTATCCAGAAATATCCTATCACATTGTTGTGTGTATGTGTAGACTACGGACACTCAGAGAAAACAGTCTTATAAGAATGAACTTTTTTATTGCAGCCAACTGTCTTCACAAACACCAGGAGGCTGGATTGTAGTTTCTTCTTTTGTGGTGTTATTATAATTTTTTTTTTACTTCTTCTTTGACTTCTTCAGTTGCATCGTATAACCCTTCTCACAGGCGAGCGAGAATCCAGCAACCAGACTAAGAAACTGCTCAAAGGAAATGCGACCATCGCCGTCTGGATCCAGGTCCTTAATGATCTTCTCTACAACTGCAGGCTCCTTCTCTGCCTGCAGAAGGAAGGGAGTGTCAGCACAATATAAGACCAGCATCTGCACACTTAAGCAGGGCTTCTCAACTCATGGGTGGAGGCCCAGAGGTGGATCACGGAACCATTTCCAGTTGGACATTAGCATTCCAACAAAAGGACAAATAGTTCACTTGCTTTTTTTTTTTTTTCTCAAAATAATTATGCAGATAAAAAAGGCGACCTCGTCTGTGTTTTTCACAATATTTCTGTCAAAGCACAACATTTTGAAGTATTAAGTAAACATAGTTTGTATATGTGTCTCTATTCATTGTTTTCTGCTGCATTATTTCATCTCAAATTTCAGTTTTCAAGCAAGTTATTAAAGGGTGTTACAGGGTTCTGAGGACAGACTCTAAAGCAGAATTCCTTTTATTATTATTATTATATTTAAAAAAAAAAAAATAAAAAAAAAAAAAAATAAATTAAAAAAAGCAGAATTCTTGCTTTAAGGTCCTGGAAATAATGTTAAATAAAATAAAATAAAATAATAAAATCAAGACTAAGTTTGTAGATCAATAAATCAGAGATTATTTTCTCCACAACAGTTAATAATAATATGTAAAAGTTGAAATTGCCCCTTGAAAGTCTGTTTTGTTCTTCAGTGCAAACACTGGCTCATAATCGTGCGATGTGGAATCCCGTAGACCAGTGATTCTCAACTGGTGGGTCGGAACCCAAAAGTGGGTCGCGGACCTGTACTGGGTGGGTCGCGGACAGCCGGTCAAAAATAAATAAATGCTCAATGTCTCTCATGTTGGACTTATCTTTAAAAAAGATTATATATGTGTGTTTTCAACAGCTATTTTAAATTTGTTTGGTTGTATTCTAAAAAAAAGTGGGTCACGATTTAATGATCGTGACAAAATGTGGGTCCCAGGGTGAGACCAGTTGAGAACCCCTGCTGTAGACGAGTACATAGAAGTGTTTTTATGTCATTCTTACTGTGATTTCTTGTGTTTGCGCTAAAAAACTCTGCCAAAGTGACTTCCAAACACATTTCAGGTGTTTTCATGAACTAAAAGTTGGAGCAAAACAATGGCGAATGTTTATTTTGGGGATTACACGAAAATATACGAATTCAGCCAATTTAGAACAAAATAGTGTGAAATGAATCACTGTGCTCCTAGTCTGATAGAGAGACACAATAAATCAGGGAAAGAATTAAGTAAAAACACTTCTATGCATCCAGGACTCCACATCCCACAATGCAATGCATGAAACTTTTCCAACAATGTTAATAGGGAATGTTTACAGTGGAGATTAAAACAAACTTTTGAGCCACAATTTCAACCATTTACATCTTTTTTCCAAGCAACTGATCTGATTTTATATAAACCATGAGGCTTATCCTATACAGAATGTCTGATCAAAAAGGTCTTCAGCAGCTTGAGAGCAGCTATTCTCAACTGGTGGGTAGGGACCCAAAAGTGGGTCGTGAACCTGTACTGGGTGGGTCACAGACAGCTGATCAAAATTGAAAAAAATACTTAATGTCTCTCATGTTGGACTCGTCTTTTATTTTGAAAGAAACTTTTCTTTTGACAGGCATGTTGCAGAAATGCATGTTGCACAGGAAAATATCTAGATTTATGTTTAAAAAAAGATTATTTACAATATTCAACAGCTATTTTTTGAAAAATCAAATTTGGTTGGTTGGATTTTAAAACAAAAAACAAAACAAAAGCAAAAGCAAAGTGGATCACGATTTCATGATTGTGGCAAAATGTGGGTCCCATGGTGAGACCAGTTGAGAACCCCTGCTTTAGAGGACAATCTGTGCTCCAGCAAGGTCATTTTGTCTTTTCTTTGGAAATAATGTAGAATGTGTCATTTATTCAGACCTTTTTTTCAGGAAATTAGATCTCCTGACCTGTTTCGACTGTCAACTGCCAGTCTTCCTCAGAGGCATCTGCTGATCTCTTTGAAGTGTCCTTATGAGTTCATATATTTGTTAATTTGGAGTCCTTCTATCCGAAGAGTTTGTGTGTCTTCAACAGTCTGTGATTATTAACTAATCTTCGCCACATCAAAGCAATCAGCACACGCCTCTGAGGAAGACTGACAATTGACAGTCGAAACATATCGGTCGATCTAATTTCCTGAAAAAAAAGTCGTCTACATAAATGAAAACTTACATATTATTTCCAAAAAGAAAAGAAAACAATCTTGCTGGAATGATCCCCCCTTAAACAGTGTGCTGACACGCTCTGGTGGCTAAAGTTACCTGATGGTAACCAGGCAGCTCGGACTTTATCAGCTTCTTAAGCTTGTCCCGTCCCACTGTGTAGCGGCCGTTTTCCTCAGAGGCATAACGGTGGAACACTAGAATCAGTCCCTCCATGCTTTTCTCCAGATCTGACGGCATGATGGCTGAAAGATGGAAAAAAAACCCCATTTGTGAGACACATTTAGCTGTTTACGTTTCTCGTTTCAATGTCTTTTTCTATTTTTAACTTGAGTTACAGTAAAACAGCTGTCACCATCATCCCCTGTGGTATTTATTTATAAAAATCCGGTCTTAAAGGGATCGGCTTAACAACAACAGCAAGGATCTGATTTACTGTAAAGCTGGAGCAATTCCAAAAATGTTGGGCTGGAATGTTTAAGATTTTGCAGCAAAGGGAGAGGGCAGCAGTGAACACATGTGTGTACAGGCACACGAAGTGACCACACCCAGAAAAAAAACCCACGAGAAAGGGTCAAATTGGGGTAAAGTAAGAGTGCTGTGTTAAAATGTACAAAGAAAAGGTCATTTAGCATCATCTGGACTTGTGAAAAACAAGCATTTGACTCAAATATTGTAGATATTTGGCTATATTTTAGATAAACATCATCCATCCATGTATCAATTGCAGGGCTGACACATAGAATCACACACACATTCACTCCTGTAGGAAAATTCTCTAAAAAAGAGGAAGGCTAGTGATACACGCCCATGGAGAACATGCAAACTCTGTGCATCACTACATGGCACTTTAATGATAAAATAGCATTGATATAATCCAGATTACAGGAGCTATGCATTAAAGAAAGCTCCACAAAGGTCATGGAAGAATCTGAGAGATGAAAAAAAAACACCTTCAAAGTTCAGTTGCTTCAACCAAGCTACTGGAAACAGAGGTTTTGTAATTTGTGTTTTGATCTAAACAAAAAAAATAAAAAATGTAATCTTCAAGAAGGAACTCGAGGTTCTAAGCAATCTTACCTCCAACACAAAGGAAAGAATCGAAAAGCACAGCAGTGTGTTCAGTCCTCGACTGGGTTTGGTAGGAAAAGGAGTCAGAAGTCAGCAGCAGACAATAAATCCTAGAAGAGGCAATAAAACACACACACACACACACACTCTCAAAGAAGCCCAAATGGTTCACTAATATGCACACCCAGCATGACAACACCAGGAAGGAGAAGGACAGTGAGAAAGGGGTGGAGCAACAGAAGAAGGGAGTAGCACAGGAAACAGACTGTGGGCAGTGGAGAGGGCAGGCAATGCATGCTGGAACAAGTGAGGCACTGCAGGGATGAGACAACACTAGTGGAAGTCAAAATGACCCAGAGAAGACTCACTGACACAGAAATGGAGAAGATTTACTCAAATCAAACAAAAGGAAACCAACTGAAACACTGCAATGACACGTGTGTTTTAGATTAGAAGGAAAAACTAGAAGTAAAATGATCTGAATTCTACACGTGAGCAGAAAAAAAGCCCCATGGTTTAACTCCACCCAGGATGAGTTCTTTGGAAAAGTTGACATTTTTTCCCTGTGAGTGATGTTTTTCTTCAGTTACGCCCTTGTCTGTTAGATTCTGGTGCCACATTAGGAGTTAATATGCTAGATAGCTGCTAGAGATAGGGATAACTGGGTATAGAGGGTTTTCACAGTGCATCATCAACCCGGAAGTCGCCATTTTGGAGATAAGCAGTCGGTTTACAAACGGCACACAAACGAGCAAATTCCGAATTTTGAGAAGAAATGAGGAACTATTGTCGTGTTTTTGGCTGTGCTAATCGGTCAGACCGTGAAAAACATGGAGTTTTATAGACTGCCAAAAGTTCTAACAGATCAGGGAAGAACAATGTCCAGTGGCCTAAGGAGTAGCGGAGCCTCGTACCAGCGGAGGAGACGTAAGCGGTGTGATCAGAGGCAGGAGCAGGGATGCCGAGGGGGGCTAGCCAGCAAGCTAAGAGCTAATACTCAGACAACGGCGCTTCCTTCCATCCTGTGTTCTGATGTCCGCTAACTGGAGAACAAACTGGACGACCTGAAGCTGGATTTAAATGTAAGACGGGAGATGAGGTGTTTGCATAAACACCAATAACAACTGGTGCAACAACGGTGAGCGAGTCTCCCGTCACCGCTCTCCTGATGTAGAACTACTGACTAGAAAATACAGACATTGTTCTTCCCTGATCTGTTAGGACTTTTGGTAGTCTATAAAACTCCACAAGTTTTTCACGTTCTGACCGATTAGCACAGCCAAAGACACGGCAATCCTTCACCATTTCATCTCAAAATTCGGGATTTGCTCATGTGTGAGCTGCTTGTAAACCGGCTGCTTATCTCCAAAATGGCGACTTCCGGGTTGATGACGCGCCGTGAAAACCCTTATTAGAGCAGTGGTTCTTAACTGTTTTCACCCTGGGACCCACATTTTGCCACGGTCATTAAATTAATATTCAACCTACCAAATTTAGTTCTTTCAAAAATAGCTGTTTAAGAGCTGTTTAAGAGAAAATCTCTACATTTTCCTGTGCAACATGCATTTCACAGCACGCCTGTCCAAAGAACATTTTATTTCAAGCAGAGACCATTACGATCCCTTAAAATCAATGTTGTACAGTAAATTACAAGTTGTGACTTCATTTCAAGCTGTACAGTTTTTACATGCATCAGCCCAATGCAAAATCCTGCTTTATAATAAAAAATAGTGTGCTTTAAAGCCTGATAGGCCACTACACACAAACACTGTGTAAAGTGACTGACCTATTAATACAAGACTGCAAAAGCTCCCTAATGTAGATATGGGTGACTAACTCAACCAAAGCATCAAAAGGTTTTGGAAATTGTAAATAATAATAGAACATTTACTTTACTTACTAATACTTTTATAAATCCTAAACCCATTTTTTTTTTAATTCTAAAACTAACAAACATTTCCCATAATATGACAAAAGTTCACCACAGGATACAATTAATGCATCTTTAGTTTAATTTTATTTCACTCTAGAATGGGAATATTTCTAGAATAATGGGAAATTACTAGAAATTCTAAGAGTGGTTGAAAAACACACTAGCAAATCATACATACATATATATTTACTTATTTATACCCTGATATCAGCTATATTTTGTGATGCATAAACCATTCATTAAAGCAGAGGTTCTCAACTGGTCTCACCCTGAGACCCACATTTTGCCACGGTCATTAAATCGTGATATTTGTTTTTAAATTTTTTTTTTAGAATTCAACCAATCAAAAATTGAGTTTTTTCAAAAATTGCTGTTGTAAAGCTTTTTAAGAACAAATCTACTTTATTTTCCTGTGCAACATGCATTTCACAGCATGCCTGTCAAAAGAAAATTTTATTTCAAAATAAAAGACGAGTCCAACATGAGAGACATTAAGTATTTATTGATTTTTGACCAGCTGTCCGTGACACACTTTTGGGTCCCGACCCACCACTTGAGAATCGCTGGTACAGAAGATGGAAAGACGAGATGAGGCAGTTAGTCACAGAGCAAATGTTTGATCAAGCCGAAGAAGGACGCTGTATCCTTTATCCCGACTAATCATATTTACCCTACTGCTACTGTTGAATGATTTATGAAACAATAACAATGACATCTTCAGAATGTTTTTAAACAGGACCTGCTTAAATCTCCTTCAGTGCTCACTTTTCAGCTCAATTTCTTAGGAATTTATCAATTGAAATTAAAATATTCGGTTTTGGTGAAAACATTGGAAGATTTTAATAAAATAAAGTGTAACGACGAGGTGACGTTACTTATGGACTGTTACACTTATGAACTGTTGTAATTTAAAAAAAAAGAGTCAATTGTAATACTGTGACAAACTGCTGTGCTTAATGAAATTAAGAGACATTTTTGTTGTATTGGTTTAATTAATTTATTGGTCAAATGGTGAAGCACATGGTTCAGGCCACAGGATTCATCTAGTGATAAACACAGAAAATACCTTTCAGTTCATTGATAAATAACTTAGCAGTGACATGAAAGATAAAACAATTAAATATGTTCTGGTATTTTGCATGTGATTGAAATGTGATCTTCAACAAAGCTTACCTGTGCGTGGTCTCGTCCTCTTTCCTGAGGTGTTCGGGTAAAAGAATTCCCTGGGGCTTTTGGACACCTTTTTATAGTTCCAGGTGGGAGAGACCAAGCAGAGACTAGGAACAGGGGAGCTGGATGTGTGTAGCTCAATGTAAATATGTAGTTTAATAATTTAGGAGATGTAAATAAGATTAATGATATTAATACAGGGTTAGTGTTTGTGATAATGTCTGTGAGGAAGTGTTTGTGTAAATATTTATGTTGTACTTTTAATATGCACATTTTATGTCACCCCATGCTTGGTACAGGCTAATTAGTGGTACACCTGTATATAAGGACCTTCATTCTGTTCAGCAGGGAGTGGAATGGAGATTGAAGTACATGGTGCTTGTGGTGCAAACTAAAAAAAAAAAAAAAATAAACAGATAAACTGATGCATCAAAACCTGGAGCCTGGTTTCCTTATTGACTGCCTCCACTGCTACGGTTGATCCTTGACATAAAGATATGTAAAAAAACAAAACAAAAACAACAACACTGTATCAGCAGACAGTTTTAGCTTTGTGGGGCCCTATCAGAGGCCCAGGGGCCAAATGCGGCCCCTGAGCTGTTGTAATTCAAAAACTTCGGAGGAACACAAAGCCCAATATGACACACAAAATAACTCCAAAGGTACACAAAGTAACAACAGAAACACAAAGATTCCAGAAATACACAAAATGACTCAGAAAACATCCATTTAAACACAAAAAATAACTACAAAAACACACAAAATAAAAGCATATATTTAAAATGACTCCAGACACACACAAAAAAAATGCCAACACATTTTACACATAATGAGAGACTAATACACAAAACAACATCAGAAATACAAAAAAATGACTAAAAATGCACAAATTCAGAAAAAAAATTCAGAAAATGACAAAAAAATACACAAATTGACAACAAAAACACACATAATGACACCAAATCCCACACAAAATAACTCAAATACTGAAAAACACACAAAATAGATTGATCTTTTTTCTAAATGCTGCCGTGAATGTTAAAAATGATTCCCAATAAACTGCACAACTTTTAGCTCCGACTATTTTGACTTATTCCTCAAAAACATTAACCACAGCTTATGATTTTAACATGATTTTTTTTTTTTTAATTGTACATTTTTTTTCACAGCATATTAAAGATACAGTAATTTACAGGTACATTTTCTTCTCCTCAGATGAAACTGATAACTCAGCTTTGGGGCCCTCTAGTGGCTGATGGAGCCTTGTGTAAATACATATAGTCTGCCTATAGCCACAAACGCCTCTGTTTACCACAGTTTTCAGCTGAGATAGAAAGAAAAGGCGTTTTCCACACGTGATTGATCCCTCTTTAAAATCCGCCTCATATGCTGGGATCATGAAGCAGATTGAATATTGGGAGCAAATGTTGGTTTTAATTCACAGTTTTCACTTAATAAAACCAATATTTAATGCATTTTTCTCAAAGTCTGACTTACTACATAGATTATTTCTGATCAGCATTTGATGTCATTTCTAAATAAAACCTAAACATTTAAAAAAAAAAAAAATAATAATCATATATTAAGTCCTGCAGTTGTTTGCGCTCTTTTTTCTATTTCACATAACGGTCAATAAAAGCTGCCGAAAGTTAATTCATGAATTATGAACACTGCACTGTTAATATTTGAGCTACATTAGAGGATCTTAGTCTTTAGTTTAGCACTCAGCACTGAAATCAGATGATCAATAGGTCTGAAAAATGGTAAATTACATTTTTATTAGGTATCATATGTGGGTATTTTTGTGATTTACTCATTGGGGAAAAATGTATAAAGTAGAGCTGGGTAATATATCAAGATTTAGGATATAATGAGATTTTTTTTCATAAAAGATTTAGGAAAAGACAATATTGTTTATATGGATATAGATTTATTTTAAAGCTTATGTAATAGTTTCCTCTCTGCACCGCCTCACTCCTCCTTCTGGCCTTTTTTTTTTTGTTTTTTCAGGGTTCATTTGTGTACATTTTGCAGCTGCTAGTATTTTATTACATAGTGAAGGAACTTTATTGTTTTTAGCAGTATAGTATTCTCATGTTGACGTTGTGCAGCTGGCTGTCATTAAAGATGGCCTCCAGAGACGGTTTTTTGAGGAAGACTTTGTCGTAAACAAAAATATTGACATTTATATTTTATATCACCTTTTTGAGAAAAAAAAACCATCAAGATATGAATTTTGTGAGTTAGTAATTATTGTCATCTATAGCAGACATGCTGGAAACTGGTGGCTCAAGGGCCACATCTGGCTCTTGGTCTAATTTTGTGCAGCCCCAAAATAAAATGCCAAAAAATGACTGAAAAACATACAAAATGACACAAAAAAGTAAACAGTCAAGTCAAGATAGAAAAATACACAAAATGACAATAAAAACTCACAAAATAGTACAAAAACATAGACAATATCAACAAAATGACAGAAAAACACACAAACGGAGAAAATAATACACAAAATGGCTTTAGAAACTTTCAAAATGACAGAAAAATACACAAAATGACAACAAAAACTCACAAAATATCATCAAATATCACACAAACAGACAACAGAATACGCTAAATGGCTACAAAAACTCCCAAAACAGTGAACAGTCTCAAGAAAATGATAAAAAAAAAAAAAAAAATTGCAAAATGGCAACAAAAACACACAAAATAACTAGAAAAATAGACAAAAGGCTCTGTTTTATATTAGTGTTTCTTCTATAATGTCAGACAATCTCTTTTGGTCCCAACTCTGATAAACTTTTCCCATCTCTGATCAACAGTATGTTGCAAATGTGACAAAAGTCTCCAAAGTTTTTGAAAGAAAACAAGGTTCAGCATTGGGTAGAAGAAGGTTGTTGGTTCGAATCTCACTCGGGCTTCGGTTATTCTTGTGTTTCCAAAGGGTTTTCTCCTAGCCTCCAGGCCTATGTTAGATTGATTGGAATGTCTAAAGTTAGCAGAGGAAACCTCACCGTGGTTAGTCAGTGTGTGGAGTTTACATGGACTTCCAAATGTGAGTCATTATTTGCTGCCTAATTACAGGTCAGAGTGGATGTTTGTTGCTGAGCAGCTGCTGACAGCGCACTCACATTCTCCACTACCAGCCATGTTGTGATGGTGGGAGAAACTGGAGTAACTGGAAAATTCCACACAGGCCCTGAAAGGAAAGAGAAATCCAAAGCCAAGAGTTTCTGGTTGAATATGAAAGATGATAAAAAAAAACATGGACCCATTAAAGCACTGGTTCCTTTCCACTGATGGACTTTTTGGGGCAAAAGTAGAATGTACTGTATCAATGTCTGAAGGGATTGAGTGTGTTTTTTTTAACTTACTGTCATTTTGTTTTCATTTGATGTGTTTTGTCATTATGGATGTTATTTTTTCTTTTATTCCCAATGTATGATGTGTGCTATATGTTCAACATGTTCTTTTACAAATAATAAGATATATTGTTTAAAAAAAAAAAACTAGATTTATATTTGAGAAAGTGAAAGTATAGAGAACAGTTGTTAGATAATGTATGTAGTGTTTTAATTGGAAAAAGAATAATAATGATTTAAGTTGGTTGAGCTTTCTGCCTCTTGCTACACTGTGTATCTTTTTCTGTGATATTATTGTCACTATTGATTAGTAGATCATTAAATATTTGTATGATTTTTGTAGAAATCATACAAATATATATGATTTTATAAATATATTCTACTTGTATATATACTAATATACATATTAGTATATATGCTAATATGTATATTAGTATATACATATTAATGTATATTAATATACATATAGAATGTGTATATTAATATGTATATACATAGTAATATACATATTCTATGTATATTACTGGTGTTTAAATAATTTGTTCTATTATTATTCTTTTATACTATCATTTTTTATTCATCTATTTATTCTTTAAGGGCTTAACAGGGAACTTGGGAAGGTTATTCTTAATAAAAAAAAAAAAAATACATTTAATCAGTCATTTTTTAAATATTTTATTATCACTAGACATTTCAGGTGACCCCATTTTATTTCCAGGCGACCCCACATGGGACCACGACCCCAAGGTTGAAAAACGCTGCTCTATAGTGTGTTGGACAGGAGGAACCTTATGAATGGCTGGCAACAACATATTTTAGGAATCTTATCTTCTGGTTTAAAAAACAAAAATGGTTAGAAATATGTTTTATAAATACTTCATTTTTTCCTAGAAATGAGGATCATAATTTCACTGCCAAATCTGATCCTTGTGTACTGGCCTAATATTACCATTAATATGTGGTTAAAAACAAAAAGTGCAGGACTCCAGTGTTTAAGATTAAAAGAAGATGATTCATTTCCTTTACTTTGTAATATATTTCCCACTATAGCCTCACATTGTGTATATTTAACAGGAATAAACATGTTTCTTCTCTTATTGTGCAGCAGCCTTTTCTTGCTCTTCACAGGCCTGCAGTTTGCGTCCACACACAGACACGATCAAAAACAGCGAAGAAGCAAACTGCATAAACTCAGTGAAGTCCAGCTTGTTGTCTTGATTGGTGTCCATTTTCAAAATAAGAGCATCAACCTCTGGGTCGCCCATCTCCGCCTACAGTTGAGAAAAGATTTGGACTTGGTTAGAAACTGTGTCGTGATTGGTGTAAACTGTGTTAATTGTTTGATTTTGTTCACATGTGACGTGACCCATCCAGTGGCCTGACAATCAATGTGTAGAATGTGAGTTTTTTCAAAATAAAATGTGCAATATTACAGAAGCATATTGCATTCCTAAAGAAAAAAAAGGTGGTTTTTTGTTCTGAATTGATGAGATAAAAATAAGTAAATGAAAAAAAAAAAATATCACCCTGCTTTTCTGTTTTAATCCGAAATGTATTTTGGTTTTTCTAAATTGTTGATATGAAAAATAAGTAAAAAAAAAAAACAAGGATTTTGTTTGCGGTTTTTCAAAATGAATGAGACTTTTTCTGAATTTCCTATGAAAAACTTACCTCATCAAAAACAAAACATATTTCCCACAAAAACAGAAAATTAGCACCAATTTTCTTTCATTTTCATATTTTTATTTCATTAACTCAGAAAAACAGAAAAACTTCTCCTATAAAAACAGAAAAACGAGTCCTAATTATTTTTTTTCTTCTTTTTTTTTAACTTATTTTTATCTCATTAATTCAGAAAAAAAAAAAAAGCAAAAGTTTTTCGTCATCGTGGAATGCAATAAGCTTCCGTACAATATTGAATAAAATGATTTATTATTGTATTGATCTGTCTTTTCCATGTTTGAAATGACGTACTTGTGTTGCTCCCAAAAACTCTTTCTCAAGAAGAATTTTCATCTCAGTGTTTGTCAAAGTCTTCCTGGTTGGATCTTCTTTAGCGTATTTTTTAAACGTGCGTCTCAGCAGCTTCAGCGTCTGCTTCAGGCCTGAAAGAAGAGGAAGTTACTGAAATGTCCAATTTCACTGCATGTAAATGACATTTTCAAAAATCCAATCTAATGAAACATTAAAATATGTAATTGACTTGTTTTGTTTTTTAACATTGGACCTCACCAGAAGTGGACTGCTCTGGGTGCTCTCGGCTCTTTATGGGGTTCAGAAGCAGACCAGCAACAAACACCAGGAACTCAGAAAAGTCCAGCTTGTTGTCCGTGTTGAGATCCATTCCTTCAGTGCAAGCAGTGACCACCTTCTCTGCCTCCTCAGTTTCAGCCTGGGTCAGGCACCGCAAGGGTAGAGGAGGAAAACAATTCTCAGGTTGTGTAGCTTTGTGTTGTTTGCTCGGTTCAGCTTTTCTCACAGCAGGGGCCACACAAATGTAATTGTCTGATCCGAGGGCCACATTTTCAACATTCATTGACCAATCTGAGCATTAATACAAGACAGAACAAATTATTTTGTCTTTGTTTGAATTTTTTTAGTGTGGTTTTATGGTTGTTTCATGAGTTTTTAGCCATTTTGTGTGTTTTTGGAGTTGTTTTTTGTGTTGTTGGAGTTATTTTGTCAAGTTTTTGGTCATTTTGGGAATTCTTCTTGTCATTTTGTGGGTAATAGTTATTGTTTTCAGAGTTCTTATCATTTTGTGCAGTTTTTGGAGTCATTTTTTTGTAATTTTGTTCTTGTTTTGTGTGTTTTGGTTATAATTTATTTGTGCTTAAGTGGTTGTTTTGTGTGTCTGTTGTAATTTGTTTGTTTTTGTTGTATTTTTTTTCTGCTTAAAGTAAGTGGTTGTGAAGTCCATTTGTGTATTTTTAGAATTTTTGTGATTTTGCTGTTACATTGTGATATTGTTGATATTTTGTGCATTTTTCTGCTGTTTTTAATATTGCTATTATGTTGGCCTTCATATCCCGTACAATTTTTTTTAATTATAGTTTTTGGGTGATTTGTTTTGGGGGACACACAAAATTAAACTGAGGACCGCATGTGGCCCCCAGGCCGCTAGTTTCCTATTTCTTTCGTCCAGATTTTACCTGCGAAATCTGAAACATGTTTGTTGGTTGGCTTTTAAACTACATTAGCACACCTAATTTACGACTGTACTCACTCCTTCTTCTGATATCCATTCCTTTAAAAGGAGAGTCTTCATCTCACACTTTGTCAAAGTCTTCTTGGTTTCGTCCATTTTAGCGTAACGTTCAAACGTGTCCTTGATCATGAACATTGCTTCCTCCAGGGCTGGAATAAGAGAATATGGAAAAATGTGAACGTGTGAATTTTGGAGGTTATTGCACATATCTATCCTGCATTTTATGGTATTTGAAAATGAGGTACAGCTTATATAAATGTTGATTTTGTTACCAATTTTTTTGTAATTTAGATTTAATTTGTGGAGTTAGATTTGTGGCAAAATTGCGAATTCTTTCTTTCTTTCTTGGAGTTTCATTAAATTGGATTATTTGGTAATTTACACAATAATTCATGTTTTCTGTTATTTTTACTTTCTCCTGCGGGCCGCATTGGATGATCATAAGGGCCGGATTTGGCCCCAGGGCCTTGAGTTTGACACGTGCTCTACAGCTCTACGATACGATTTTCTCACGATTTATTTTACAAAATGGGAATGTTGACAAATGACTGAAAAATATTCTTTTATTTTTTTGGGGAAAATACTATACTATTTTCCTTTTATTTTTCATTGTCAAAAGAATCCCTTGATAAACTATTCAAAATGATGCAATTTAACTAAAAATAAATCTTGAATGAAATAAATAAAGGAATAATACAAATGAAGAAGAAACCTATTAATTTAAATTCTGGTTCTATAGTAAACAATTCAAAACTGCATAATAGTTCTTTTTCTTTTTAAAAGTGCAACTGAAAATGTATTTTGTGCCTTAACAATTGAACTTCAAAAAAAAAAACAGTCATTTTACTGTATTTACGTCAGATATTTGTTTAGACCAGCAGAGGGCGCTGGTAACCCAGTGGTCGGTTGGCATGCAGTTATTCCACCAGTGAAGAAGAGAAGCTATGCTAGCAGACAGAGCTAATAGAAAAACGTGACTTTTACAGATATTCACGTAATATTACAGATATTCTTTCGGTGCTAAAGGAGTAAAGAATCATTCATGAGCATGTTTAACAGTAAATGGCGGCCAGAAAGAAAACAGTAGCAGATTCCGCCCGTCACGTCCGCTTCTGGAAGGATTTGCTGTTTAAAAAAAGTACTGCGATTCAATTTTCAGAGCATCGATGTGAACCGTGGTACCTATGAATCGATTTTTAACTGCCTTACGATTAATCGTTACATCCCTACTAATGACAAATAATGTCAGCTTTATGTATAAAACATCAAGGAAAGTGTTACTGGTTGTTTTTCCTCAGCTATAACTTAATGATCTTTCATCACAAACACCCACCGTCTGTATAATGCCACCTGCTGTTCAAAATGATGTATTGTTTGTAAATAAATAAATTGCAATATACTAATACTTGATAAAATTAACCTATTACAAGACCTGATACTCTTTGAATGCAATAGTGGCCTGTAATTTATTCTGTATTTTATGGGATTGGCCGCCAGGGGGAGACAAATGTGACACTGTGCAATAGTAACATTATTGTTTTGTTATTGTGAAAGTTGAGTTTATTTTATCGTATTCAAAAGTAGAAATTCTGCGCTATTTTCACATAAAACGTTTCTTTTTCACTTGAAATGTAAGTTTAAAAAGTTTTTTAATCTAATATATCAACATTTGTTGTAACAAGCAGAGAAGAAAATAAAACCTGTCTTCAAATTTATTGCATTGAGCCTGAGTGTGTGTGGTAGAAGTATCGGTACACGGGTTTGGCAAGTACTCAGATTGAAGTATTGATACGGTATCGGTTTAAAAACGTGGCATCGTGCATCCCTAGTTGTGACTTTTGTCTACTGTGTTAGATTAATAAATTTAGTGCTACAACTTTAATTATATCTGCTAAATAAGCAGAAGCGAATTCATACTTAGACATTTGACACATTTAACAATCAAATCCTACAATTTATCAGAAAGAGGAAATTAAAATCAAAACATGTAGGCTGCTTTTTAAACGAGAGCGTGAGTACAAACCATTGATGTGCACTTTGGTTCCACACGTTCCAATGATCATAAACATCACACCACAAAACTTGAGGAACGCTGACAGGTCCAGTTTGTCGTTGTGGTTCTCATCTAGTTCTGCAATAAGAGCATCGATGTTCCGATTGGCCTCCACCCCCTAATGTTGGATGAAGATTGAAACCTGGTCATCATCTTTAATGCACTGAATGAATGTGGCGATCAGATCTCTTCATGACCACGGGAATGACTTTAACTTCAAAAACAACATATATGTAGATTTCCAATTACATTAATTTAATTAGAAATAAAAATCCAAAATTGGATGAAAACACGCAGAGTTGTGACAGTTAGGTATATTCCGCATTAACTACAGTTTTTATTTTATCGCCTTTACAGCTGTTTATCCGCTTTTTCCCCAGATTGTTCACAGTTGTAATTATAAACTTATTTGGCATTAAGACTCACTTTCAAAATGTTCAAGTTCAAAACTGTAATAAACACCAAAATATGGTGCAGTTAGATATAATATAATATATGTATTAAATTGGCATTGTTCATTGCATTAGGAGCTGTTAGATTTCATTTCATTGGTGCTTTACAAGAGAAAAAAAAAAAAAAAAAAAGAAAATTTATTCTAGATTTTTTTTTTTCATCCAGGGAACTTAAAACAATTAAAGTGGAGAAACGATGATTCAAAAACAAAATAATGTATATCATTAGAGGTTGAGAAAAGACCAAATTCTTTCAAAACTTTTTTGCCAATACAAACGCCTGTGGCCCACTGACAACAGGCCTCATGACCCGTTTTAAGGTCCCGACCCACCAACTGAGAATCTGTGGTTTACAGGAGGGGGGCTCCAAACTTGCATGAATTAAAACATAATGCTACTTTGTTTGTATGAACATATATAATCCACTGAACACATCTAATGAAGCGTTATCACATACTGTACAGCCTTACATTAGGACGCACTGACACGTCACACATCACTCACTCTGTTCCTTGAGTGTAGTTCTCTCATAAGAAGTGTTTTCATCTCTCCCTTATTCATGGTCTTGTGGGTTTCATCACATATAGCGTACTTTTCAAAGGTTTCCTGGAGCAGGCAGAGGGCTTTCTCTATGCCTGGGGAAAGACAAAGGAGGAATGAGAACTTCCATGATCCATATGTTATTAAAGATTGTATAGATCACAGAAACACGCAGAGACAGTGCTCAAATTAATGTCCTGATATGTGTTGAATCCGTGTATCATTCGTTCGTTCGTTTTTTTCATTATGTAGCAAAAACATGAAAAACGGAAAAAAAAAACTCTCATTATTTGATATTTGTTTCCAAAACCAAACTGAAAAAACGGAAAACGCCTTGTTTTTCAAATTCAAGCTCTTTTGCTTCGGTACAGAAAACAAAAAACGGAAAACGAACACCTTTATTCGTTTTCTCCATTACCGATTTGCTAAAGTACGTGACCCGGAAGTGAAGCGTTATCCACGATATCTTTAGCTCTGCAACACGTAGGAGTCTCTAAATCCTCCGAAATGTCCGTGAGGAGGTTCTGTGCCCAACACCAGCTAAAGCGAAAAGGACATGTTTCGGATGCACAGTTGGATGCAGCGATCTTGTCATGCCGAACTGCCGTTAGCATAACTGTTAGCGTCGGATGAGAGTACGCTTCCGGGTCACGTACTTTGGCAAATGGGTAATGTAGAAAACGAATAAAGGTGTTCGTTTTCTGTTTTTTGTTTTCTGTAGCGAAGCAAAAGAGCTTGAATTTGAAAAACAAGGCGTTTTCCGTTTTTTCTTTTTGGTTTTGCAAACAAATATCAACTCAGTGTTTTTTTTCGTTTTTCATGTTTTTGTTACATAATGAAAAATGAATGAACGAATGATACACGGATTGAATCGCCTGGCCCGACCTACAGGATTATTGAAGAAAGGAAAAGAGTTTTTAATACCTTGGCACTCTGTGGAAGAAGTGGGAGGGTCTGAGCTTTCTGGCAATTTTCTTTTACATTCTGCAACCACCGCCAAAAACATGCCCGAAAACTTGAGAAACTCTGGAAAGTCCACCTTTTTATCTCCATTGGAATCTATCATTGTCATCAGGCTCTGGTCCTTGGTCTCCTAATGTTAGGAAAAGACATAAAGATAAAATCTGTATTAGTCCCACAAAGGGGACATTTGATGTGTTTCAGAAGCAAAGGATCACAGTGTAATAAAAATAGCATGAAAAATAAAAATAGCATGAAAAACATGAACACATGCATGTTACATTTGTTTATTATTTCAAAACTCAAGGCATGTTATCAGTTGCTGAATACGACACCAGAGCCGTTTCTGGCTATATGCGAACAATGCAATTGCATAGAATCCCATAAACCACTAGAGGTCCTCGGCCTTATCTATGTAAAATGATATACACCTGTCTTTATATGTTAACATATACGTTAAATGATAATAATTGACTTGTCATCTTCTTCTCCATTATTTAAATTAACATGAAAAAAATAAAGTTTGATTTATTGACGTATGGTCGAATGTTGTTTTCCCTGTATTCTCATGTTTTATCACTTTTTTTTTGCTTGAGGGTCTCAACTAAAGATGTTTGATTTAAATAGATGTTGTAATGATTATTTATCTGCTAAAGTATAAGTAATTGCAGCTGGGTTTTTTCTGACTATAAGTCATGGATTAGGAATCCCTCCAAACATCATCTAGCATTCAGGGACACTGAAAGGTCATGATGTGTACTTTATTTTACCTCAACAAAAAATTCGTTTTTCATGAGAGCCTTCAGCTCAGCGTTGGTCAAAGTCTCCTTGTTTGGATCCTCCACTGCGTAGCTTTCAAATGTGCCTTCGAGCACACACAGGGATTTCTCCAGGCCTGGAGGATAGAGATATATGTGTAGAAACATAGATATATTCCATACATTTAAAACAAAAGATCAACACTGAGGGGCGGATTCACTAACATCTGAAATAAAAAGTGGTAATCCAGTTGCTTCCCGAAATCCAGAATTCACCAAGATTGCAGCAACTACTATTTTCTGGTACTAAAACTATCACCGCAAACAGTTCCAGATTTCATGAATCGCATTGCTCCCCCTGGATAACTTTATTTGCATTTCCTCCTCCCATATTTACTATGCATATTCATTAGAGAAAAACAAGCTAAATGGAATAAGGGCGCATTCTGACGCTGAGTCCTGATTCCCTGGGCTTTGTTCTCCTTATTAGTGCGTGGAGTAACGTTTGCACACGTTTTAATAGCACTAAATCTTTTGTGAATCCACCTGAGTGTTTGATTGTGTTGTTATATAGTGGCTCGTCAATAGAGGGCGCTAAAGAGACGAAGGACGTGGTGGGAATCAACAGTTTCGATTTTCTTTAGTAAATATTTATGTAAATCATCATTGGTCACTTGAAATTCACAAATTCAATTAAACTCCCAAAACATGCAGGGTCTTTTTTCTGCATATCCATAATTGTGATAATTTTGTATTTCAATTAATCGCAATAACTTTAATTTCTTCTCTAAAATCCTTTGCTTTCTCACGCATAATCCCATAGATTTCCTGCAAGTTACATTACATTTAGGGAGAAAAGTGGTCCCAAATTTGAAGAATTATGACTTATCACTATAACGCATATAATATATAGTGTATTTTAAGTGACTTTTTTTAATGTTTTCCCCCCCCACACATTAAGTTAATACAGTTTTAAATAAAAAATGTCAACAAATGACTGTAATTTAACATACAAAATGCTGCACAAAGAAAATGATTAAAAGTCCAGATTCATAAGTATTTTTATAGCAAGTTTTAAATCAATTTTAAGAAGAAATGAAACAGAAATGCTAATGTATGTCAGGATTTCTGCACACCTGTGATCCTTGTGAAGTACCACAACATCCGACCAATGAATCTGAGAAACTCTGGAAAGTCCACCAGGTTGTCTTTGTTTTTATCCATGCGTTTAAAGAGAGCGTTCATCCTGTGGTTGCTTTTTGCTGCCTGATATTGAAAAAAAAAATTCAGACTTTGATCAGATACTGTTTTTTTTTCTAAACAGGTTGAATCCTATAATGTATAATAATAAATAATAATATAGAAATCCCTTGATTTGAATATTAGAAAAACAAGTTATATACAGTACTATAGCCAATATCTGTGTGTGCTAACCTGCATTTGGCATTTAAAGGCTAAAAAAAAAGAGGAAATCTTAATCCCTACCGCCTTTAACATGGTTGAGTAAACAGACAACTCACAAAAAGAACACATTTGTTGTGTATTTCTCATTTCATTCAACATTGTGATATTTCATTAAGGAACGTGAGATGTTACGTACATGTTTCATTTGAGATAATTCCTTTTTCAACAGCTGTTCCAACTCGGGCTTTGTCAAAGTCTTCTTGGCTTGATCTTTTGCAGCGTATTTTTCAAATGTTTCTCTGAGCAGAAGCAGTGATTTCATCACACCTGCAGAGAAAAAACAGGAAAACTGTATGAAGCTAATGAATTAATTACTTAAAAATAACGCATTTAAATGCTTTATTTGATTTTGCACTCCAAACAGCGCGGTATGGCTCCCAGTAAACCGATAACACTGATGCACAGACTGCGATACAGAAAGACAATTTCAAACTAAATTCATCAGCTTCATCAGTTGGTTTATTTATTTATTTATTTCATGCCACAGATATTTTAATTATTTTGTACGGAAGCGTAGAGCTGCCACAGGTGAAAATATATTTAAATATCACTATATTGTATGAATAATATAATTATATTGTACAAATAATATAGTATATTGTACAAACAATATACTTAAATTGTACAAACATGATATTATATTGTACAAACAACATACTTATATTGCACAAACAATGTAGCATATTGTACAAACATGATATGATATTGTTCGTACAATATAATTTTATTGTTTGTATGTATGTTTGTAATTTTAGATTGTAAATGTAAACAAAAACTTGATTTGTTTACATTTGTTTTCAAAAGTTTACAAAAAAAAAATCCAGAAATGCACGACTATAGCTTACTTAAATTTAAGTTTGTGCTTTGCAAACAATGTAATCATAATATTCTTTATTCATGTTGGACATTTTGTTACGACTAATTTTGCTGTTTAAGCTCATTTGTTTTCATTGATTCAGTCATATACCAAAATCCATTTCAATTGAAAAAATGTTGCTTCCTGTGTCAAATATTATGCGATTAATTTAGATTATTCGAGATGAAATAATTAGAAAGTTTCTAATAACCACTAATAAATATTTGCACAATTACAGTGTCTAATAGATGGCAAATTTTTTTTCTGTTGAGTTGACCTGAAGAGAAAGTTTAACAGAGGATCATTTTTAATAAATCTGTGTTTACATACCTGGGTTGTACTCATTGGAACTAGCAGGAGGGGGCAAGCTGCCATCGCCTGCCTGCTTTTTTGCCATTTTTGCTAATAAACGAAGTAACCCTCCAGTGAAGTGAAGAAACTCTGCAAGGTCCACTTTATTGTCCTGGTTTTTATCAAACCTTTTAATGAAATCCTCCATCTTTGGGCTTTCCATCATTTTCTATTGTTGGGACAAAGTCAGTATGGGTTAGACAATAATTGTTTGAATTTGAATCACATTTTGACTCACAACCAGTGTTGGGTAAGTTACTTTAAATTTGTAATATATTTATATTACTAGTTACTGTGATAAAAATGTAATATATTTGTTTTACAATATTACTGTTTTTTAAAATGTAACTGAGTTAAACTACTTTGAGTTACTTTTGGTCCAGTACACTAATTATATTACACCGATAGTGTTTGAATAACATCGCTCTGAGTTTTGTTTCAAATACTCTTTTTTGTTCCCCTTAAAGGTGCAGTCTGCAACTCTTATAAAAATGCCTTTTGTCATATTAGCTAAAGCTGTCCTTATGTAAGGACAGCTTTACATCAAACTAGTAGTTTGTGTGAAAAAAAAAAAAAAAAACTGCTCCTGCGGCCTTTGGCAGATTGCCAGAATGCACCACGAGCGAGCAAAAAGAACCAATCAGAGCCGGGCAGGATTGTGTTTGATGAACTGTCTGACAGCTGTTGCTCACAGGCCTCGCCCCTTTCCCAGAGCGAGAGCGCCGTCTTGACAGGTAAATACTGCTGCTTGATTTACATTATTTTTGATTTGTAATTGTTACACTAGAACTCTGTAGTGCATGTGTTGTTCGTGTGCGCGCAGCAGCCTCCGTGTGGGCTGCTGTAAGTGACACTGTGTTGTTGCTGAGGTGTGTGCACATTGAGAGAGAGAAGTGCTGCAGTAATATGCTTTTAACAGAGCATGTTATATTACTGTGATGTTGCTGTCGGACTAACATTAGCTTGTTAGCTCCTCTGAGGGAGGGACTTTGGAAAGTTTGGAGGCAGGGCAAGAGAGCAGCGGGGAGGGAGGGAGGGGGAGAGAGGGATCTGAGAGTTGCGGACTGCACCTTTAAGTTATATTTAACTATAATGCTCATCTTTTTTCCTCAAATAATTGCAAACAGTGATAGAGCAACGCAAACATGCACTTCAAATAAATATGCATGTAACTTTACTTGAATTGTAACTCGTAATGCATTACCACTTTTCACTTTTGTGATGAGTTACACTACTGAGTTACTTCAAAAAAGAATATATTACTGTAATATATTACAAAAATAGCTAGTTATTCCCAACACTGCTCACAACTTATATATTTGTATGAATATCCAGACCATTTTAAAATCAATTGACCATAGAAACAGTTGATAAATGATATTTACAGATACAGATAAGTCAGATTTTACTCACAGTGTCCCCTTCGAAAATTTCTTTCACAACCAGTTCTTTCATCTCAGCAATAGTCAGGGTGTTCCTAGATTTATCCACCTTAGCATAGGCCTGGAATGTGCTTTTCAGCATCAACAGAGTTTCCTCCATGGCTGGAAGGAGAAGGAGAAGGAGAAATTCAAACACACACACACACATATATATATATATATATATATATATATATATATATATATATATCCTTTTTAAAAACATAAATCTCTATATTTTTTCTTGCATATTACAGACCCACTTTTGGGTCCCGACCCACCAGTTGAGAATCGCTGCTCTAAAGCAGGGCAACTGATTCAGTTTTAGGAGCCACAATCACCCCTTTAAAAACAAGCCATGCATGACCCAAATTAAGAGATATTTTCAATTTCAAAGAATTAGGACATGAAAAATAAGTAACAGATAAAATCAAATCAATCTTTATTTATTAAAAGTGCTTTTCATACTAAGAATGCAGCTCAAAGTGCTTTTACAAAGTTAAAAAACCCCAAAACAAAACAAAACATATAATATATATGTATATATAATAAATAATATATGTTAATATATGATAAATATAACATATAAAAAAATATAACATAATAATACCACAGTTTATCACATGAGTAGCGGTAAAACGACATTTTGTATAGTTTCTTTTTATCATTCTATCCAAATACTTTCACCCATAGGAAACTAAAACAGAAAATTATAATATTTCAATTTAAAATGATATTGATAATTAAAAACTGCAAAACTCGCTGGGGGAAAAAAAATAGTTGTTCATGTCTGACCTATAATTCATCAATGCAAAGATTCAAAAGATTTATTTATTTCATATATATTTTTAACATCACTGAGACATTTGCTGCAGACCCTAAACAATTAAACTAAAGATTAAATGCTGAAGTTTACAGTGTAGTATACAATAACTTTTTTGAAACGATTCAATGTGAAGACTCACTTTTGGAATGTGTGTCAGCGTCTGTGACGAAAGAACCTGAAAATCAGAAAGAAAAGCCTTTAATACAATCACAACAAAAAGTTTGAGTGCAGATCTTTTTATGATTTCCATTATTATATAAAGATATTTGCTCCTACCTGGATTCAAGGGCGAGCTTGCAGAGTGAAATTATCGCAGCCAACGAAGGATTTTATACCTAAAGCCCCCCTCCCCCCAGTACTGACACACCCACAGAAACCAGGTGGGTCTGCTTAAACTTGGCACTGTCACACATGTCACGCACTAATCAATCAAACTTTTATTTGCAGTCATTGTAAAATAAATGCACTGCAAATAAAGAGTTGAGAAGCAGCTTCAGAATCTAGCGATATATAATAAAGTCTAGTACTGTAGAACAGACATCGGCAACTGGTGGCCCCTGGGGCCACATGTGGCCCTCAGTCTAATTTTGTGCAGACCCAATGTATATGCATGCACTAAATGACTCAAAGCACAGAAAATGACTGAAAAATATACAAAGTGACAACAAAACACACAAAATAGAAGAAGAATAGACAAAATTGCACTTAAAATACAAAATGAGAGAAAAATGCACAAAATATCCGTGAAAAAACACAAAAATCTGCCCCAAAATGTGTCAGTTAGATTCTTAATGCTGGCATGAATTCTCATATTGTGGCCTTCCAATCAAAAACTCACATTTTCGTGGCCCCCACTATGATCAAAGTTTCCCATCTCTGGTCTAAAATGTAAAGCATCCTATTGGAGGTTATGTTTCTTATCATATTCATGCAAAAAAACAAAACAAAAACAAAAAACAATGAAGTATGTTCATTCAATCTGAATGTGAAAAAGGCAGTTTATGCAAATGTTCGATGAGGTTTGTTTTTTTTACAAACAATCAGTGACGTGCCGTGAGCACTAGGGCAGGGTAGGCAGGGCGTTGCAAATCCAGACCACCAATGTCAACACCAATGACAATTCCATGTGTTTCTGCTGGCAAGTGTTAATTCAAATCAACTTTATTTGTATAGCGCAATTTACAACAAATATCAATTATCAAAATATAAAAATTCATAATCGTAAACAAAAAACCCAACAAGATCCACATGAACAAGAATTTATCCATCTAACAAAATCAACATCGTAAAACACCATTAAATAAACATAAACAATTATTTAATAAAGCCTCCATACACTCCCAACAAGATATATCTCATGACGCAGCAGCGCATCCGTTGTTTGTGTTGGAAACACAGAAACACAGAGAAAATGACAACAACAACAACTCAGAACATCCTCAGTGAGGAGCATTCACAAAGTAAATTGTTCCTTTGCTGAAGGTCTGGTAGCTCAGGTGTTGGTCTCCCATCTTTTAAAAGCTGTCGTTTTTTCCTTAAAAGAAAGTTACTTTATCATCTCTAGCGCTGTCATCCTGCCTGTAGTGTTGTCCCGCCCACTAGCTAGAGAACGTAGCAGCAGCGGTCACGTGATATCTATTCACTTATGCACTCTGAACGTACATATAGCGTTTAGCGTAGCACGGTTATGTAAATGGTTTTCATCTTGGGGAACTAACTGCACATGCACAAACACATAAAAACACACTATGGGAACCGAGGCAGATCAGCAATGTGCTTTTGGGAGGGGGTGTGGCCTCCTCCTTCCACTTAGCGTAGTAAGACTAGCAATGTTTAGTCATTTGGGCAAAATGCTGACACTTTCAAACTTGTAGGTACTGTAGGCTATTGGAAATGGAAAAACAAATAATTTATCATTATATTATAATTAAAACAAATAATCAAAATATCAATTCACCCTTGGGTTGGCACTGCCTACCTTGCCTACCCTGACTGCACGCCAAACAAAGTGTCTTTGACGCACGCCAAACAAAGTGTCTTTGATGTTTCTCAGAGTGTCAAATGTGAACACGAGGAGCTGGTTTAGGAAATGATGGATTACTGTTGAAATGAGTTTGGCTGTAAAATAAATTCTTTTGAGCCGTCAGTCCAGTTTATGATCAAAGAACGTGATTGAAAGACGCAAACTTCAAACTGTCACATGATAATTATGGATTTCATAAGTCATCAAAGAGATGGCAGCACAAAGCCTGTCCCACATGAAAGACAATGGAAGAATCTCACCCTCGAGTGACAATGAAGACACCGAAAGGAAAGAACATAAAATATGTGAATACGCCTCACTGAATGGTACATTGACCTGTTAAAAAAAAAAAACCCTTTCAATGTCAGCATCATCATCAGTTTGCAGACAAGGTAAGACAATGAGGGAAACTGAGAGCTAATGTTTTTGTTATAGAACATCTACACATGATCACTGCTCTTCACTAAAAGCATGACTCAGGTTATGGAGGGGCTAATAAACTATATAGAAATATAGAAACGATCAGAACTGTCCAGGAAAATTAGAGAGTGAAAAAGATTCAATACAAGTTTTCCCAGCAAGAGTCAACAAACACCAGGCCTCGCTTTGTAAAAATAATAGGGATGGGACAATAGATAGAGCTAACGATACAATATGACAAGTGATAATGGCCTCACAATAACTATATGATACATTATTCTGGTGAGGGAAAAACACAAAATAAAATACTATTGGAAAAATATCACTGCTTATATTTGACTTTACTTCTGGACATACTACATTTACTGGTACTGGCCACCCTGGTAAAGCCATGTTCTAGCCATGTTCTAGCCATGTTCTAGCTCCGGGAGAAGATAGAGTTCATTGAGATGCAGGACATCTCGCCACAATAACAGCTTCTTCCCACAAGCTGTTATTAGGCTGAACAAAGCACTTTGAAGGCTGTTCTTGCACTTTTATTGTTGTATTGTTTTAAATAGGGTGTGTTTTTATCGCCTCATTTCATAGTGTCAAATGTTTCCCTTTACTGTGTTATTTTATTTAGTCTATTATTGGCGTTTGTTGTTGCTGTCTCTGGTGCATACTGGTGGATTTTTGCATAAGTATTCCAATGTGGGTTTTTTTTTCACTACTAATGGCAAATAAATTGAACTTGAACTTACACTGGTTATAACCTTTTCAACTCAATAGGAATATAATAAAATAAATGAAATGAACAATAACAGCGATTTTTCCAAATTAAAATGCAAAACGTTCCACTCTGTGCAAATAGAACGCTTAAACAGAAACGGACAATTCATGGCAGTCTAAGATTCAAACCAAATCATGTCATCATTGTTCTAATATATCACAATCAGAATCAGAATCAGAAGAGCTTTATTGACCAGGTACAGTTTAGAACAATACGAGGAATTTGACTTGGTAGTTGCAGTGAAAGAAGACACATCAACACACCGGAGCAGCCATTTGCGGCGCCCACATATTTAGGTGAAAAAGGGATCAACAACAGGAGGAGAGGAGGGGTGAGGGAAAAAAAACTGCCAGTTTGAAACTGATTTCCCTAAACAGAGAAAGCAGTGTGAAACCAGGAAAAAAAACCGCCTCCGCAAACATAAATGTAAGCATGACACAGTCAAACAACTCGAGACAAGGCATGTGGGAAGGGTTGGGTGGGAGGTTGGCTGGGGGAGGGGGTCAGGTGGGAAGAACAGCAGGATTCCAGCCATTTGGGGACATGGGCGTGCTGCCAATGGGCGCTGCAACCACGCCTCCATGCAGCTGCGGATGGGAGGTGGGGAAAGATGGCCAACGAGGCATTTGAAGTTGAAGACCTATAGCTGCGTTACTGACAACAGCCAGATGACGTGTGGAAAAGTTCAGCATCAACAGTTCCAGGTGGGAATGTAGGGAAGGAGCGGGGGGAGGGAGTGGGGGTAAGAGCCACCGTCTGCAGAAACTTCCTGGTGATAAGAGTTGAGACAACCTTGGCTTTAGCCTTGGCTAGCTGGGGAGCCGAAAGGGAGATAAACAATGTGATTTGATACAGAATATGTCAATTTCCAATAGCCTTCTGTCCTAGGTCTCTCTGCTGTAATCCAATGAGTGGCCTAGTTTCCACTTCCAAGCCGGGTCTCGAACTTCTCCAAGTTGTTATCCATAACGCGTAGACGATCCAAAAGCAGCTTGCTTTTGATATTTATCAACACATGAGTCTGAGTGTTCAGAGCAGCTGCTACATCCTTCAGAAATCACCGGCAGCTTTTCCAAAACAGTCGCCAGCGTAGTACGGACTTTTCGATAGATTAGGAAGCCACCAGCTCCGATCAGCAGCATGCCTACTATCATTATTCCAATCATGTAGATGTCCTCCACGTCTTCCACGGAAAGGATGGACAGACACACAACTCGCCAAGGGTCAAGTGTGTATCCAGCCGCATGCGGGTTCACCACCCCCGGTTCTTTTCGTCGAAAAAATCTGATCGATAGCACTGAGAGACCAACTAATTAATTCCATTATTCCGGTTTTGGATGAGTTACAGTGAGAGGCTCTTGTTAAGGCTCACAAGACCAGACAAAGCAGCAGCTGGGAGAGATAAGAATGGAAGGGAGGGAGAAACAGAGAGTGCGACTGTCCTCGTCGAGAGAAGAAAGAAGAAGCTATATATATATATGTATATATATATATATATATATATATATGTATATATATATATATATATCACACTTGAAACATGACACATGTCAACAACAAAAAACATGTATTCTCAAAATACTTTATTTTAATGACACATTTAACCATCTGATGAGCCTATTCATAATTAGGTTCATTTCAGATGTAACCGATCATGTGTTTATATATATAGATTTTGGACATTATGCTGAGGTTGCAGGTTTTCCAGCCTCTGTGCAGGGGGCGGGATGAGGAATCAACCACCATCAGTCATCTGTTATTTTCACCATGGTCACACATGGAACAGCTTTACCAAAAGCACATTTATTTATTTCATTGACATTAACCCGCTGAATGACGCGTACGTTCTTGTTCTTTACGTGCGTAACGCGCGTTCCCACCGTCTGCGCGTCTTTGGGAATCAGCAGCAAACGATGAAAGGACCAAAGCGGAGCCACAGTTGTCTGGTTTTCCTGTTGGTATGAGATCAGAGGAAGAGGATCAACAACACACACTGGGAACAACCAGATGATGGAGACTGATGGCGGACGACGGAACTGAAAATGGCAGAAATGGATTTTAAAACGGCCACGTCTGCGATGGAGGCTTTGGCTCGGATCAGCGTGAGTGTTTATCCTCCTATTAACCACTGGTGAACGGAAATGTCGTTGTTTGTAGCCTATTTTCACACTGTACGTTAGGGAAACGTGTGAAACCAAAGCATGTGCGGCTTTGATAAACAGCACCGGTGTATGCGCTGAGAAACAGCAATTACAACCAGCTTCTTTATTACAATAATAATAACTAAAAACATCGCAGATGTCAAATAGCAGAAGGGAAAACAGACTTTCTTATTCGTGGGTGTGATAGGATGCGCGTTTCCATGGAGACGCGATGCAAAGATGAGGGAGCTGCTGATTCGGCACACAGGGGGTTAAAATAAAAAATAGCACATCATAGGCTGTAGTTGGATTTCAGACACGATGGACTGAGGCAAGGCCTGCGGGTGCACAGTGTGCACACAGCCCGTAGAAAGACCCCCCCACCTCCTCCTCACCCCCCCCCACCCCCACTCCACCACCTCCTCCTCCTCTGCTGGAAACACGCTCACACACAGCCTACTGTCATGGCGCCCAGATTCCAGGTGAAGGTAAGTGCAGCCAGCAGCCCACAGGCCTCAGCCTCAGCATCATCATCATCATCCTCATCCTCATCATCATCATCACCGGGAGGCTGAAAAGCATCCCCTCCTGCTGTGTTCAGTTACCGCAGCAACGCAGAGCTTTAGCCTGAATGTGATGGAGGAGCAGATGGAGACATCCAGGCCGGTGCTGACATTGGGGAATGACACAGTGAATCTAGACAGTGAAGAAACATGAACGAATGTCTATTCATCCAATTTGACAGATCAGGTCAAGGTCACTTTTTCCTTCTCTGAAATGTTTTACTCCATTTGACTGAATGATGTGACTAGTATTTAGTGCTGCTGATGAGGAAACGCCTCCCTTTTAATGATCATAGCTGCTAATTATGCAGAATCTGCATGATTTACGCTCTGCAGTGACAAACTGACCTGATGCTCACATCACATCACCACATCACATTATAAAAGGGAACCATACAGACTCTGTTGGTTGTTGTTGTGTGTTAAAGACATCTGAGATGAAAAAGAAGGAGTTTGTTCCATGTAAAGTGGGAAAGCTCCTACTTTATGAGTACAGTTTGTGACTAAATAATTAGGAAATAATGCACAACTGTCGCTGATCAAGAAAAACCAAATAACTCAACTTTTGCCAAAGGACGACACAGGAAAAATGCATGGAGAATTAAAAAAATAAAAAATAAAAAATAAAATGTCTCTATTAGCTATAATTTAATTTAAGGCTTGGTGAATAATATCTGTGAGACAATAGCAAAAATGTATCTAATATCTAATACATCCCTATATTATTTGACCCTTTAAACCTCAATTTCCAATATGTTTGAATGCGTTTGTATAGTCTTTTGGAATTTTGTTGTGAATTGTATTTGTTATTTCAAAATCCTCCGATATTTTTTGTTTACTTCCAATAACAAAAAAACTAGTTGATGTACTTAATTTGTGCAATAAAAGATTAGGGGTGGGGGAAAATATGGATTTACGATATATCACAATTTTTTTTTCACGACTATATTAAATTTTCAAATTGATATACTGTATCTTCCCAGAATCAATTTATATATTTACTTATTTATTTGACCATGTCGTGTCGGCGTATGTGGTCATAGGTTCACTGCATGTATAGTGTAGGGCACGTACCGCTACCTCCATGTGCTATTATCTTATTTCAATAAATCAATATCGCAATGTAAAGCAAATCGGCGCCCAAGTATGGTGATAAAATCAAATTGGGACACGTGCACATCGTCCCAGCTCTATCAGACATTATATAGAGTACTCAGCAAACCAGTGAATGTTACCTGAGAACATGCAAATAACACATGTCTGTTGGTGAATGCACAACCAATTACTGCTTTGTGTGTGTATAAACTATTTATGTGTGTGCGGTCTTCCTCGGTACAGATGAAATAAAACCTAAAGTTTAACTTCAGACGTTCCTGATTAACATACAGCAGTGGTTCCCAACCAGGGGTACATGTACCCTAGGGGTACTTTAACACATTGCAGGGGGCACTTGGAAACATTGATGAATCTATTTCCAACATGCTGAGTCATATTTAAGCCTATTTCAGACACTGTACATGCTCATCCAACATGTTTTCCACCAGTTGACAATAAACAGCATTAATGGAATAAACAACATTGTGGCCTTAATATCCTAATAAATTGTTACTAACATGTTACACACAATTACTAAAAATGGAGGTAAATATATTATTTGATGTACAATAATTGTGATGCACGAAATTGATATTTAGTGTGCGTTAAATGTACAGGTTGACATTTTCATGCTGTAAGAGATTTCAGAGACCAACATAGTAACAACATGTAAATAAAACAAGAAAGGTTACTGAATTGGAGTGACGAAGGGGTTCTCCTGATCTGAAAAGAGGCCTCGGGGTGTACGTGTGACAGAAAAAGTTGGGAAACACTGACATACAGCACAATGTTAGTTCCAAATACGCCTCATAATAAAATAATAGGAAGAATAATAGCTGACAAACTGATTTATTAATCAGTGCAGCACTAAGCAGGCTGTAATTCTTTCACCTATTACTAGTCACTCATTAATGGGGTCATTAATGAGGTCATTCCAACTGTCATCGCTGTGTGAAACCAACTGTGATTTCAGCTCCAGCTGCTCCTGTCTTTCTCTGCCCCGCCCTCAACATTCATAGAACCATGAGGTGGTTCACAATACAGTATCATAAATCCATCATACGTCAACCACAAGGCCTGACATACAACAGTGTGTGATGGAAAATCACTTCTCAAGCCTTTGCACCCAACCCTGGTCCTGGGGTTGCAGATTCTGGAGGGCTGTGCACCCCAACTCATTCCCATAGACATGTATTACCTGTCGTTATAATTCTTTTCACTAATTTCACATGTAACTTACGTAAATTTGAATAAAAAAAGAAACGGTTTATGTGAACTCAGAGCTTGTGTTCTGACTGAGCTGCTATCTAAAGGTTGCAGTGTTTAAATAATTGATGTTTGATCCTCATTCATATTTAGTGACGATCCTGCTCGATGCCACACAGCAGCAGATGTTTCTATTTTGCAGAGGCAGCAAATCAAATGTTGACTCTTATTGAACACATTGCACTGCCGTTGCAATCGCACATGAACTTTTTTTTGGCTGAAAAACAAGCTGCAGGATTGTCATGGTGGATAATCTGATCTTTAATAATACAAAATGGCATTTCTGTGAAAACACAAGGTTGCTGAAATGAAATTGCGTCGTTTACTTTACAGGGAGTTTTTAGTGGAACATCATAAAAGCAGGAGGAAACATTTTTTGGTGAGAAAATGCAAACTGTGGAGCACTCTGGTAAACATCTAGTTCACGTGTCAAACGCAAGGCTCGTGGACCAGATCCGGCACTTTGGAGCGTCAAACTCAGCCCGGAGGACAAAGTCAAAATAACAGAGGAAACATGAATCAATGTGTAAATGAAACTCAACAATGCTTATATCATATGATGGCAGTCATTTTTAATGTTAAACTGTTGGAAAAAAAAAAAAAAACCTAAAAATTTTTACAAAATCTTGTAATTTTGCTTCAGTTATTAAATAGCATTTTTCTTAATTAGGTAGAAATTAATTTAATTTAATTAATTTATAGTGAAAAACCTGTTGGGACGGATATCTGTGACTTATTGCTTGGATATTGTTGGGTTTTTACATATTTTGTATACATATACAAACTATTATTTACAATAATGTTGAAATCACTTGTTTTCCAGCATAAAATCTGTGGTTCACTTGAGATCAAACGACTCCTTATTTGGCCTTTGAACTAAAATGAGTTTGACACCCCTGATCTAGTTTAAAACACTACCACCATTTTGTAAATAATATATTTTTATTCATTTATTTCAGAGAAAAACAAAAACAATAAATAGATAAATACATAATAATGTCTTTATAGTCAATATACAGTTACCACTTCGTCACAATTTAGTATAATATCTATAGCAGTGATTCTCAACTGGTGGGTCGGGACCCAAAAGTGGGTTGCGGACCAGTACTGGGTGGGTCGTGGACAGCTGGTCAAAAATAAATACATTTTTTATATCTCTCATGTTGGACTTGTCTTTTATTTTGAAAGAACATTTTCTTTTGACAGGCATGCTGTGAAATGCATGTTTCACAGAAAAATATATAGATCTATGTTTAAAATAGATTCCAACAGCTATTTTTGAAAAACTAGATTTGGTTGATTGAATTCTAAAAAGAAAGTGGGTCGCAATTTAATGACTGTGTAATGACAAAATGTGGGCAAAACAGTTGAGAACCCCTGATCTATAGCATCTCCAGGTCCCAAAAACTTACTACTTTGTGATAATCAATCATCTGTTGTTATTTATTTGTTTATTTTCTGCTCTGTTTTCGTCAAATAAAGTTTAACTGTTATAGTGGACGGGTTTTTTTTGGGGGGTTTTCCTGGCATTTATTTTTTTAATTTAATTGCCTTTTGTTCATGTTTGTTCATTGTTGCTATGTTTCATTTCTCGTGTCATGATTGGTGGAAAGTCACTCCCTCTTTGTCGTCCACAGTCCAACATGAAGAGCTTGGAGCACGAGCTGCACTGCCCCGTGTGTAAGGACGTAGTCAAGCAGCCTGTGGTGTTGCCATGTCAGCACAGCGTGTGTCTCATGTGTGCCTCCGAGGTCTTGGTTGCAAATGGCTACCCTGCTCCAGACCTCCCACCAGAGCCCAACTCTCCAGCCTCCACGCCCAACACACGCTCCCCCCGACAGGCGCGCAGACCCACGCCCAAAGCTGAGCAGCGTCCCATCGACCGGGTGCTGCGTTCAGGTATGACCTCATCTATCACACCTTTCTTTCTCAACACATAATGGGATCATAGTGAGGGTGTGACTTATTTTCAGGTACCCACCCTCCGTCACCATCCATGCAACGCTCCCCCGGGCATGGAGTGTATGCAGGGCGACGGCGTAAAGAGGGGCCGCCCTTAGTCATGATGTTTCCCTGCGGTCCGTGTGGGAGAAACGTTGAACTGGGAGAAAAGGGACTGACAGACTGCCTGCGTAACCTCACCCTGGAGCGGATAGTTGAAAGGTATTTCATTCTGAAATCATCAGCGTGAATGCGCGGCTGACATTATGCTGTCATTATTACGACATAACACATTAGCATCAATAAGGTGCCACTGAAGCTGTCATTAAGAGTCGTTTGTTACCCTAACCCTAAACCCTAAACCTACCTAACCCCACTAGATCCCTCCACCTAACCCAAAAAAGGCCAACATAGCTCCAAAGGTATCATCATTTAGCAAAATGTATCATCATTTAGCGTAAGGTGTCATAATTTTGCGATATGTGTCATAATTTAGTGAAAGGTATCATAATTTTGCGTAAGGTGTCATAATTTGGTGATATGTGTCATCATTTAGCGAAAGGTATCATAATTTTGCGAAAGGTGTCATCATTTAGCGTAAGGTGTCATAATTTTGCGATATGTGTCATAATTTAGTGAAAGGTGTCATCATTTAGTGATGTGTGTCATAATTTAGCAATATGTCTCATAATTTTGCAAAAGGTGTCCTAATTCAGCGAACGGTATCATAATTTAGTGACGTGTCATAATTTAGCGATATCTGTCATAATTTGGCGATATGTCTCATAATTTAGCGGTGTCATCATTTAGTGAAAGGTGTCCTAATTTAGCAAAAAGTGTCAAAATTTAGTGATGGGTGTCATTATTTAGCGTCATGTGTCATAATTTTGCAAACGGTGTCATAATTTAGCGATATGTGCAATAATTTAGCAATATGTCATAAGGCTTTATACTTAAGGCTAACAGCGTAATGTCAGCCTTTTGTATAAAACTTCAGGTAAAGTGTTACTATGACTTCTTCTACATTAAAAAGCCTCTGTTTCTTCCCCCATCACTAGGTACAGACACACTGTGAGTCTGGGCAGTGTGGCTGTGTTGTGTCAGTTTTGTAAACCTCCTCAAACACTGGAGGCCACCAAAGGATGCGGCGACTGCAAAGCCAACTTCTGCAACGAGTGTTTCAAGCTGTACCATCCATGGGGGACGCCACGGGCACAACACGAGCACATCCTGCCCACGCTGAACTTCAGACCAAAGGTACTGGGACGGCCTGAATACGCCTGTGGTGGAGCTTATGACATAGTAGCACCAAAATGAAGTTTAGTTCAGCTGAACTTTACACATAAATCATGTATTTATCATGAATCTCTGAGGCCTTTAAAACTGACCTAATGAAAGCCACAGTGTTGTTTACAGTGCAATTCCAAGTCATTACATCACACATTTCAGAAATACAGTGTTTTCAACATTCATGTCACCATTTAGAATAACCCTACTTTAAAAAAAAAATAAAAAATAGAATAATAACCCTACTTTTAAAAAAAAAAAATAGAATAATAACCCTGCTTTAAAAAAAAATAGAATAATAACCCTATTTTTTAAAAAAATAGAATAATAACCCTACTTTAAAAAAAAAATAGAATAATAACCCTACTTTTTTTAAAAAAAAGAAGAAAAAAAACAGAATAATAACCCTACTTTTAAAAAAAAAATAGAATAATAACCCTACTTTAAAAAAAAAAAATAGAATAATAACCCTACTTTTAAAAAAAAGAAGAAAAAAAATAGAATAATAACCCTACTTTAATAGAAAAAAATAGAATAATAACCTTACTTTAAAAAATAAAAAAAATAGAATAATAACCCTACTTTAATAAAAAAATAGAATAATAACCCTACTTTTTTAAAAAAAGAAGAAGAAAAAAAATAGAATAATAACCCTACTTTAAAAAAAAAAAAAAAGAAGAAAAAAAATGGAATAACCTTACTTAGCATTAATACAGAAAAGAACAAAGGGTTTGTATGCTTTTATTTCTTTTGTATTTTTTCTGTTATTTCTTAAGGTTTTTGGATTAATTTGGTCCAATTTTGTTCTTTTGTGTATTTTTTCAATCTGTTTGTCTACTACTCACTTTGCTTGTGTTACGACTCACTTTGTGAATTTTTGTTGTCATTTTGTGTTTTTGGACTCATTTTTGTGTGTATTTTTTGTCAGTTTGTGTGTTTTTGTTATGTTTTTCTATATTGTAATTGTAATTTTGTATGTTTTTGGAGTCATGATAGATTTTTGCTGTCATTTTTGTAGTTTACTTTGGGGTCTGTACAATATTGTTCACTCTGCCAGTGAGTTGCCCATGTCTGACTTATTTAATCCTGCTTGAGGCGAGTTATCTTTGAGGTAGTCAGTGTTTCGT
Organism: Gouania willdenowi; assembly: GCF_900634775.1. Taxonomy (NCBI): domain Eukaryota; kingdom Metazoa; phylum Chordata; class Actinopteri; order Blenniiformes; family Gobiesocidae; genus Gouania; species Gouania willdenowi. The sequence continues at coordinate 7,920,779 of NC_041054.1, forward strand.
TAGAGTAAATGATGAGTTTGAGATTGATTAGTCATTTCTGTGGTGTGTGTGTGTGTGTGTGTGTGTGTGTGTGTAATGGCCATCGCTTTCTTTCTGCTAGTCAACTGATTGTTGCTGTTCCTTCAGGTGTTGACGTGCCCAGATCACGACCAGGAGAAGCTGCAGTTCTACTGCAGGACCTGTCAGCGGTTGCTCTGCCCTCTCTGCAAACTGCGGCGGATCCACACGGGGCACAAAATCCTCCCAGTAACACAGGCGTACCAAGCGTTAAAGGTACGACTAACACAGATAAACTAGAACGGCTGTTAAGGATTGGAAAGATGTATATTTAGGGGGGAATTAAAGTTGCAAACTGTTGAGCTGTTGTGTTTTTGTCTTTGTTGTGTTTCTGCTGGTCATTTCACAGGAGAAGATTACAAAGGAGATGAACTACATTCTGGCCAATCAGGACACAGTCCTGGGTCAGATTACCCAGCTGGAGAGCGCCATCACTCAGACTGAGGTGATTATAGCAGTTCTTTGATTGAGCGAGAAATAACCTTCAGCACAGATGGCGTAAAATATCTAAAGTAACATGTTTTAACTTAGACACTTAAACACTGAGGCACATAATACAGTATTATGGGGAAATTATATTTGAATGGATCCTCCACAGTTTCTACAAATGTGGCCTAAAACCTTTGAAATGTACTTATTAGAACAGCGATTCTCAACTGGTGGGTCGGGAGCCAAAAGTGGGTCGCGGAGCTGTACTGGATGGTTCATGGACAGCTAGTCAAAAATAAATAAATAAATACTTAATGTCTCTCAAGTTGGACTTGTCTTATTTTGAAAGAAACTTTTCTTTTGACAGGCACGCTGTGAAATGCATGCTACACAGGGAAATACATAGATTTATATTTTAAAAAGATTATATATACGTGTTTTCAACAGCTATTTTTGAAAAACTAAGTTTGGTTGACTGAATTCTAAAAAAAAAAGCGATTTAATGACTGTGGCAAAATGTGGGTCCCAGGGTGAGACCAGTTGAGAACCCCTGGATCTACCAGTATACCTAAAAAACAAAAACACATTAATTTGCACCATATTTGTTGAACTGCCTTTTAAAAATGGGACTACCTTACAGTTTTAGAGCCGGTCTTCCACCATCTTGAAATCACGTAATTGATGACATCACACGGCCCCACTGCCTGTACACAGCCCATTGTTTTCTATTGGTGTGAAGCATTTAGCCTGTTTTTTAGATAATATTGCAGCTTTTTCAGTCAAAATAACAACTTGTGCTTCTTTTGTGTTGCTCTAAAAAAACAGAAAAGGTGAAACATGATGATGTAATCCTTTTTTGTTTACTGAAAGAAGATAAACACAGTTGTAGACTCACAACTGTTTAAGACACACAAACCAAGTCATTTTGGGTAGGATTCCTTCAACAGTCCGGGATTTACTTGTCAACTTCAGCCACCAGAGCGTCAGCTGTGCACCGTTTAAGGGGGATTAAAGGTGCCTTAGGAGAGCTCTTCTTCTCTGCTTCCTTGTCTATACTACCAAACCACAGAGTTGGAACTGTCACCCCCTGTGATTGCAACTGTTTTTATTCTCTTTTGGTAAACAAAAGAGGTTTACATCGACATCTTTAACTTTTTCTGATTATTTAGAGCTACCAAAAGCAGCACACGTTGACATTTTGACTGAAAAAGCTGTTAAATTATCTCACAAGCAGACTGAATGATTCACACCAATAGAAAACAATGGGATGTTTACAGGCAGTGGGGCCATGTGATGTCATCAATCACATGATTTCAAGATGGCGGAACACAGTCCCATTTTAAAAGGCAATTGAATGAATACAGTGCATAATAATGCGTTATAATAATAAATCTTCTGATAAGTACATTTCAAAGGTTTTAGGCCACATTTGTAAAAACAGTGGCAGTGTTTACTATCTTTTGTATCATCAGGTAAACAGTGTCTCAGCCAGAGAGCAGCTGGCTCAGAGCATCAGGGATCTGACGGCCGCTCTGGCTGAACGCCATGCGTCACTCACTCTGGCTCTAGAGGGGGCGCGGCACAAACGAGGCGAGGCGCTGGCCGCCCAAGTGTCAGAGAGACGTAGCCTGATGGAACACGCAGGGCTGATGGCGTTCGCCCAAGAACTGCTGAAAGAAAGCGACCAGCCCTGCTTCGTGCAGGCGGCTCGCCAAACACACAACAGGTTTGTGTTAGTTGGACTCTCACTTAATTACAGAGGTACTAATGTATCCTACTCAAGTACAAGTACTGTTACTTGATAGAAATTGTACTCAAGTACAAGTAAGTCATACATAAAATACTCAAGTACATGTAAAAATGAGCTCAATTAAACAGTACTCAAAGTAAAAAAAATAAATTTCTTTATGGTAATAAATCTCACCACGGTTCCCTTGCATACAGTAAACATCTCATGTATACATTTTAAAAGGAAGAGTGCAAATCTTGCACAATTGGAACAATTTATTTTCCACACAGGCAAAGTGTATAATTCTTTAAAAAAATATATAACACCAATGAATTCAATCTCAGGCTCAAAGTGTAGCTAAATCTATGAACTCTAAAACTGAGAAAATAACCAGTATATTAGGGCTGGGCGGTATGACCAAAAATGTATATCATAGTATTTTTCAAAATTCAAACAGTTTCACGGTATATGACATTCACAGCATTGGTTGAGAGATGAATCACTGCAGTAGATTGACTTAGAATGGTTTATTTTACTGTCATGATGAGTGAATATTGTAGAATAACAGCAGCCCACGCTAGCTTAGCTTTAGCATTAGCTTGATTTCTAGCTTTAAATGCTGCATACTCAGTGCTATGGTGGTTTGTTATGGTGAATAAGGTAGCATTTTGTTTGCAGCTCCACCAGGACTTATTATTTCCACGTTCTAGGAATTACAAATTGTGATCCTTTGCTCTCTTTTTTTGTGTATCACTGCCAAGCTGCCGACATGCTAAGCTAACTGTGCCTCCGTGTCCGTGAGTGTTGTTCTCCTGTAGCAGAGGCATGCGCACGCAGGCACATGCAGCTTCAGAGCTTTCAATTGTGTCTTTTTGATCCATTGACACGTATGTTTTACACCGTAACAAACACCAGAGCGCTACTGTTTACCTTCTTATTTAGAAGTGCAACGTTGAAAAGGGTCCGGTCTGAAACGCGGCGCAGCGTAGCGAAAGTTGTGTAATCAAATACACCGATACGGCGGTATATTAAAAAGTCACATTATAACGAAAATATATACCGTTATTCGGTGTGAACCGGTATACCGCCCAGCCCTACCAGCATTCAATGCTGTTTCGTCAGCTATGATGTGATGCATTTGATTGTTGTCTGGTTATTTCATTTTTTTTGTAGTTTCCCAATGTTAGTTTATCATTTTAAAACAAAAAATAATAACTGACTCAGTAACGGTTGGGTATAGAAATGTAAAAAAATTACTATACTTCTTTTAAAACGTACTTAAGTACAAGTAAAATTACTGATTTAGAAATATACTCAAAACAGTACTTGTAAGTACCCATAAAAGCAACTAAATTACAGTAACGTGAGTACTTGTGATCTGTTACTTTCACCTCTGAATCCTACAAGTCAGATTTTTATGCCCCACTTTTTGTCAAAAGCTTCTATCAATACTCCTGACTGGTTAACATGCACAACCACACCCTGTTTGTCTATTATAAATTAATCATGTTCCCTGTACAATCACACTAAACCAACATTAGAATGCATCGCTGACATTTTTAACATCTGCCTCCCTTTAACTGTGGCGAGTGTCAACTGATAACCCAACCCAGTTTAAACAGTGATGGATTCCTTCATGCTCTGTTTAAAAAAAACAGTTCCTCATGCTCTCACACACCCTATTTAAAAAAAAAAAAAAAGTGTAACAATAAGCCTTTGTTCTGTTTTAATGAAACGCACACAGGCCTGATACAAACAAAATGCAAACTGACTTGTTTGTTCGCTTGGTTGGTAAAAGGTAATAGTAACACCTGTAGCTTTATGAAAGAATCCCTGATCCCCTTTCGTCCTTCTGACACATTTTCCCCCCGTTTCTGTTTGTGCCAGGTTGAGTAAAGGCATCGAGAACCTGCAACATTTCTCTCTGGCTGCAGATCCATCTTTTAGACACTTTCAGCTCGACGTCTCCAAAGAACTGAAGCTCCTGACTGAGCTGAACTTCATCCAGGGTGAGAAGAAAAGACGAGTCGCGCAACACACAGATAGGAGACAGTGTCGGCGTCATGGGGGTGGGCATTCGCGGGCGCTGCCCCACCAGCTGACCTACTGTACTCCCCCCACCCGCACACACTCTTCCCACTACTGAGCTTTATATTAATCAAAGATATCTGACTGTGTCCATTCACCGACAGCGGACAGGAGTCTGCTCCATAGATACAGTATATTATACTGTGGTGTAATTGTTTTACATTTGTGCTACTGAACGCACCCCAGAGCTGTTGTTAGGATCAGCCAATAGAATGTGTATATGTCTATGGCCTGCTCTGTTGATTCACGTGACGTCACTCACATTGCGAGAGCGCAAAATTCAGATGGAGGACAGGAAGTGAAGCTTGAGAATCTGCCGTCTGAAATAATCAAAAGGGAGGGTTTTCTTTAATGCCCCCCCCCCATTTAATACTGTCTGGCGCCGACTCTGGATAGGACGAGAGGAGTAGGAAGAGTAAAGTAATATTGGATTCTGACTAAATACGTTGAGCTAATTGGAGGTTCAGAGGCACAAATAACTGATTGACACTTAATTTAATAATTTTAAGAAATAATGTACCTTCCCTAGAGTTCTGAAATGGGTTCTGGGACCCCAGAAATTCTCCAAGATTTTAGTTTGAGGGTCTGAAATGTAATTTAACAACATTTTTTTTTAAAGTAGTTAAAATTGTTAATTATTACTGCACTGTAGATAATTATTAAACCCCAAATCTCTCCAAATCTTAATCCAAATATTACATTTTGTTATTTTCAAGCTGTTGTGAATGAACTAGACATGCATGTGATCACTGTCTGAATGTCATTTGTCAAACTTAAGGTCATTAAATTTGTCCCGTGGAAGGATTTAGTTCAAAATAAAAATTTGCACAAAAAAGGATAGTTTAAAAAAAAAAATCACTGTAATATCATTTAAAGATATCTCAGGACCTTCAAATGCACAAATTCAATGAAATGTTCTAATATATAAGCAGGCTCGCAATTTTTCTCTGCATATTTTTATGTTATTTTGGTCATTTATGAATGCAAATACTTACTAATACTAATGATACTTACTAATACTAATGATTCTAGAACCCTGCACTTTATCGCAAATTATTCTACAAACGTCCTGCAATTTACATGGAAATTATTTAAATAATAAAACCCTTGAAAAATCAAGGAATCTTTTTAAGTCAACACATCACTAATATGTAACACAATATTAATATTTCTATGACACCCCTGATTTCACAGCAACATAATTTTCTCTCTAATATATATATATATATATATATATATATATATATATATATTTTAAATTATTATTTTGCACAAAATGACTTTAACAACACACAGAACAACAAGAAGAATAGAAAATCACACAAAATCACAGAAAAATGCACAAAATGACAAGAAAAACACAAAATGTCAACAAAAAACGAAATTACTCCAGAAACACACAGCATGACAAGCAAATACACACAACAACAAAAATAACAACAATAACCCCCACAAAATGAATAAAATTGTACAAAATAAGTCAATACACATACAAAACAACACAAAGCACAAAGATTACTCCTAAAAGAGACAAAATGGTAACAAAAACACACAAAATGGCTCGGATAACAGACAAAAGTAGAATAAAAATACAGAAACCGACTCCAAAAAACACACATTAAAAATACAAAATGTTTCCTGTTCATTATTTATCTTTTTTAATTATAATTTCCAGTCTTAATTGAGTTGTTTTTCTTTCTCTGAGATATTTTGTATAAACCTAATGCAGTAGAAATGTTCTATATCTGTATAAAGTGATCCGGTCTTTGTTTCACAGCTCCTCTGGCTCCAGTCATAGAAACCCAGCGCTCTCTGGCCTACGACCAGCTCTTCCTGTGCTGGCGACTGCCTCCAGAATCTTCCCCCGCCTGGCATTTCTCAGTGGAGTATCGGCGGCGCGGGGTGGTCCCTGGGGGAGCATCCAGAGGGGGGATGAGAGGAGGGCTGTCCTCCGCCCGCTGGGGCTGGCAGAGGCTGGAGGAGATGAGTGGGAGCAGCGCAGTGATAGACAGGCTGGAGATGGACAGTGTGTATGTGCTGAGGGTCAGAGGCTGCAATAAGGCGGGCTATGGGGAGTACAGTGAGGAGGTGTACCTGCACACCCCACCTGCACCAGGTAAGAGCACACGTCGGCTCCCGGTCACACTGAACACTAAATGGGGAATAGGGACGATGTAGGCAGGATAAGGGTGCATCAATATATCGCGATATTTCACCCCGCAATTATAGTATCGACTAAAAAAAATGTCCAAATCAAGCAAAAACACACATAAAACATTCTTTTATATACATGTACAGTATCATTTCAGGCATTAAGGGGTTCATTGTGCTAACATATGCATAGCACGTAAACACCCGGTCACACTGGGCACTTTTATAGATGTATGTGGTTACTTGGAAAAAAAAAAAAGAATTTAAGAACTTAACATAATAAGAATTTGTTATAGAAACAAAAGTTAAAAGTTAAAAGTTTTTTTGAAAAATGTGATAGTTTGATAAACACACCACTTGTTTTTGATGTTAGTACTTGAATTACTGTTAGTTACCATTTACTAGTTCTCACAAGTAAAAAAAAAAAAATGAAATAATTGTATTTACAAACTAAAACATAAAAAATCTGAAAAAAAAAATTAAGTTATTGTAGGAATACTGTTTTTTTTTGTTTTTTTTTTATACAGACAATATTGTATGTAGATTATTGTGTGTGCTGAAGCTTAAGGAAAATGTCAGCATTCAAATATTTGTGTGGTAAAAAGTTTTTCTAAACAAACCAGCCACACTTTTCTTTTGTTTTTTTGTTTTTTTTACTGGTTTTAATTTGAACCCATAGTTCATCCCACTTGGTTAAAAATAATTTACACTTTAAAGTGTCATTTTAAATGCTTAAAATTTCATTTTTTATCTTTTTTTTTTCTTTGTATCCACTTACCTCTGCACCCTCTTTTTCTTATTATTCTTTCCACATCTGCCTCTCATGCACAGTTTCATTCTCACAGCTCTGCACTTCATCTCATCCTCTGTGCTTCACACACACTGCCGACCCACACGCCCCCCACAGAACCCACAGAACGTAAGATTCACGTCCGGTCTTTGCCTCATTCCAACCCACTTATTTCCTTGTTTTTGGTTTTTCTCTGTGCTCATCCTCTGCATCCTCTTCTTTAAATCCACTCCTTTTATTTGCACCCAATCATTTCTTGGCTTTTTTCCCTCCTTTCCAGTAATAGTGACATCTGCGTGAGTGCTGATGAGGTTTGCAGTGTGTTAAGACTTTGGGCTTAACAACACGGGATCGACTGGCGATCTGGCATTTTAATGGTTCATTTGAGTCAGTGGTGAACACCTTGTGACAGTTTTTCTACGATATTGTGCATTTTCCCTTCTACTTCCTGTGGAAATCCAAAGCCTGTCCCCAATGGCAGAGCTGTGTCCCTCTAATGTGTAGTTCAATGTCCTTCTCTGTGTTGCTGTTGGAGGGAAGAGACGCATGTCTGCATTGGCGGAGTTTGAGATTCTTGCCGGGGGGGGGGGGGGGGGGGGGGGGGAGGGGGGGGGGGGGGGGGGGGGGGGGGGGGGGGGGGGGGGGTGCAAAATAAAAAATAGAATTAAATAATAGTGATTAGTAACATAATCGATAATGTTGACTACAAGAAATTGCATCGATGCGTCGTTCAAGTGGTCTCACAATCTTCCTAAGACTCCAGTGATTCTCAGCATTTAGTCCAAAACACAGTAAAACTGATGTAAAAAAAATAAAACAAAACGTAATGTCTTATTTACAAGAATAAAGCAGCTCCGCCCTGATTTCTTCTTACTTTCTTAGCTCTGTGAGGCTGACCAAGTCATTAAACTGTTTAAATTAATGTTCATGTTTGAAATTTGTGATAAAATCAGGCCAGTGACTGCTTTCTGCTTCATTTTTGCTGCAGTACCATACATGAACTGCTGGGCGCAGTGTTGAGCAACAGAAGAACCAACCTAAAGTCTCAAAAGTTTGGGACCATTTCAATGAACACATGACTCGAGCATCAAAAAATAACTTGTATTTTTTTAAAGAACAACAAATGAATTCATATATTTTGTACAGTCAGTGTTTTATGGAACTTAAAATATGTATGTATTATTTACATTTTAATTAATAATGAATTTGGGAAAACGGTAATGAAAACTTTTGACCACTAGGGGGGTAGAATGCTCCCTCTGCCCCCCACAAACTCTGCTTATGCATGTCTGGTCCTCTTTACGTCACTGTTTTTGCTTCTCCCTTTCCCTGCGGCTGTAAATGTCACCCAGAATTTTCCCAGAATTCCATCCTTTTCCCTGTGAACACAGCTGCTCAGTTTCTCCTCTCACTCTTCTCCGTCTTTTTCCTCTTGCTGTGTCTCTGCGTCTCCTCTTTGTTCCCAGTGCTAAACTTCTACCTGGATTCCCGCTGGGGCCTCCACGCAGACCGGCTGGTCGTCAGCAAAGAGCAGAGATGCGCTCGCAGCGTCCCGGGTCTGTCTCTGCTGCAGGCCGCAGACCACGCCCTCACTTCCTGTCACCTGACTTCTGACCTCCTGGTGGGGGACGTAGCAATCACACAGGGACGACACTACTGGGCATGCTCAGTAGAGCCTGGATCTTATCTTGTTAAGGTAATAATTCCCTACACCAGGGGTTGTCAACCTTGGGGACACTGGGAGTGGATCGCCAAATGTCTTCAAGAAACTAAGAATATTTTTGAATTTGAGACCATTTTTACTCTTTTTCTGCAACTACACCAAATTTTCCTCACTTTTTCTTGCCATATTTTTGCTCCTTTTAATGCATTTTTGCTATATTACTCCCATTTCTGCCACTTCTCGACCTAATGTTGCATATATTGACCCATTATTTTCACCATTTCTCATGCTTTTTTTGCCAAATTAACCACATTCATGATTTGTAATGCCCATTATTTGCCAGTTTTAACTTAAACTTCAATTGTTTCTACTTTTTTCTGCCACTTTTAACCTTTACAACCCCCAGCCTCTTCTCCAAAAATCACATAACGTTTTTCAAGCTTCTACATAACCTACACGGCTAATTCTTTTTCAGATTGAAGTAGGACCTTTATTGGTTACAGATGATGTGATATTTTGGAAATATATAATACTGAGTGACAATAAATCATGTTTTAGTTACAGAAATCTGTAGTCCGGCCAACCCCCCCCTGCCAGAGATTTATATCAAATATAATGCCAATTGTCAATAGGGAAGGCTACAAATGCAGACATAACTGAACTAATGTATGGACATAAACTGAAGCAAGTTTGGGGATGATAATAAACACTAGGCCAAAGATACACGTTTTCGTAAAAAAAAAAAAAAATGTTTAGGTGGAAGCCCACATTTCCACAACTGTGCCATTTTTTTCAATAAGTTTGGGAACAAGTGTGTATCTGTACTTGACACTTTGAACCCTTTTTACCACTTTCTGTTTGTTTTTGGCCACTCTAATTTGTAACTTTTCACCAATTTCACCACCTTTTCCACCATTTTTGGTCCCTTTTAACCCATTTTATTTCTGATTAAAACAAGGATTTAAGTCTTTAAGATGACTATATACTATGGCACAAATAATAATACATTTCCTGGATAACAGTGGATATTATTCAGATAAATAACTAAATGATGGTTATCACAGATTCATAGAACAATGAACCATCATTTTGCTGACTTTATGGATGGGCCCCAAAAATCTCTCCCCTTTATTCCCCATTATAGAGGCCCTGTCTCAACATGACTGTTCTTCAGTGTTCATGTCTGTGTTCAAACACCTTCAGGTACAGTGGGGGTCCCCGCTCTCAGGGACCTTCATTTTGGGGGTTTTGTCCTGAAAAGGTTGAGAACCACTGCCTTACACTGCGTAATATTTCATTAGAATTCAAACCTGCTGGTGTATATCTCATACTGTATTAAATTCTGTAACAATACAAGACATATTAACCCCATAATCCCTGGAGAGCGATATACAGTATCTCCCTTTGCACTAATGATGGGCACGACCCTGGTCACTATTCCTCTTCGGGATAATAAAGTATAAATCTTTCTGATTGTATCTTTCCATGCATGAATGCAATCCTCCCTCTGCAACCAAGTGTCTTTCAAATGCATTTTATATGATATCATCTTTTCAAACACCAGAGTGCAATAAAACCCATATTTCCCTGCAGCAACACATGTGGATGAGATTGAACCACAGCTGCAAAGAGAGATGCAAATACATACATGTTCTTTAGGTGATCCTAAAGGGATACTGTACATGCAGATGTTTTCTTAGCTCTTCAGTATAAGCTCGGTGTCATACGTTTTTCTCATCACCTTAAATACTCAGGAGTAAAAGAAAAAGTTCAACAATAAGGACTGAGTAGGGGTATTAAAAAGGCTTTTAGGGGATGTCATTATTGTTGTATATACTACAATACAATGCATATCATAAATTAGGCCAACACATCTAACATAAATAAAAACACATGTTCAGATTTATATGAGAAACATGAGATTTTTGGTTTTTGGTTTCCAACAGGTGGGAGTGGGACTGGAGTCCAAACTACAGGAGTGGTTTCACCTTCCACAAGACATGGCCAGTCCACGGTGAGCAGAAAAAAACAACAATAAGAAAAGACTTTACTGTGACAGAGCAGAAATGAAGGACAAAATTCATGTTTATAGTGATTTTTTTAAGCAAAAAAGGCAATGCTGGTAATTGCATAAACCAATAAAAATTTTCCTGTTCCTTAAATATCAATCATTTGTCTATTATTTTATGTGATGGAATCAATACCTTGATGGAGTTCGAAAATGAGAAGCGCGCCAATATTTTTTCCGGAGTTATTGCCCTTGTTTTGTTTTTTTGTACTCTGTTTGAGGCAGCTTTTCTTAGAAACTGTTTAAGATAGTAATTTTATATTCTGATGTGATAATATTTTCTTATGTATACATCTAAGTTCTTGGACATTTAGGAAAATGTTGTGAGTTATAATGACAACCAATCTGGTGGGAGATGTTGATGAATATGTCTTGTTATATTTTTTTTTATTACTATATATTATTCCTCAACAGGATAGGTAAAAATCAGAGACAAATTTCACTGTAGGGCTACAATGTACAGTGTATGATTTTAAGTGTGCAGGAGTAGAGAGTACATGGCTTCAGGGGAAATGTCTGAAGGGGTACGGGACTGAAAACTTTGGGAACCACTGGTCTAAGATGTACCCCACCTTAAGCCCAATGTTAGCTCAAAATAGGCACCAAAAAACCTCAGTGAGGTGGACTAAGCGTCTATAGTAAATAAAGTGTCTATTTGTACGGACAACTCATGGTGCTATTGAAACGTTTACCAAAGTACACATATGTAGCGTCTTAGGGTTAGGGTGTAACCCTATATATCGCAACAATTTTTAGGGTTACGGTTAGGCTTACGTTAGTCATGTGACCTAAACTGGCCAATGAGGAGCAGTGCGTACGGATAGAAAGTTGGTATATTGATACGGCAACGTACGAATAGCCACTGAAGATGATTTTTAATAACTTGTGTGCTCCGCCTTCAGCTACGACCCAGACAGCGGCCATGACAGTGGGGCGGAGGACGCCCAGGACTCAGCTCCTCCTTTCTGCTTCCTCACCATGGGGATGGGGAAAATCTACCTCCCTCAACAAAACTACCACCACCATCAGGGTAGTCATGGAAACAACAACAGAGACCCCATCACCAATGGGAACGGGCCCTCCACCCCCACCGGGCTGACCTATCCACTGCCCCCCCGGCTCGGCGTGTGTCTGGATTTCGAGAAGGGACGGCTCACGTTCTACGACGCCCACTCCCTGCGACCTCTGTGGGAAGGTCACGTGGACTGCTCCGGCCCCGTGTGCCCGGCGTTCTGTTTCATTGGTGGAGGGTCGCTGCAGCTGCAGGAGCTGGTAGCCAATCGGAACGCGGATCAGACTCCAGTCAGGCGGGTAACCATTCAAACCAGATTGTCCAGTTTGAACAACTGATGAGCTAATATGGAATGTCCTCATAGTGAAGTATTTACACAGCTAGAGCGAAACGTTAGAACCTCAGCGATTTGATTTCATATTTGATTTCTTGTACGAGGAACGGGTTTATATTGCAACAGATATGCAATGTAATTATGTTTCTTACAGTTTTTGTTACATGCAGTTTTGCAGGATTTTTTGCTTATGTAGTGGCTGGTCCATCCAGCACTTTATATGTAGATATATTATCTTTAACGCTTGCACTTGTAGCTAGGCTATGCTGCTTGCATTTATAAAGCTAAATGTAGATGCACCACTGCAAATATGTGTCAAAGCCATTGAAATGTTTAGTCTTTCTGCCTCATTTCACAGATATATGAATATCAAATGTGTGCAAACTAATTATTTCGAACCACAAACATTGCTTGCCCTTCTCGTATTCTGGTCCCAAACAAAGTGATTGTTTTTATAGGAGGCAAATGAGCAGTTGAAAGTGGTCGTACTGTAATCAGACACTCCAATTATACCTCTGCTGCATCGCTAATCACTGCTTTCCAGATTTCTATTTGTGCTTTTTCTTTTTCTTTTTCGATGTCAATTCATGAGTTTGCTGTGAGTGTTTGTGTTCCTGCGTGCACGGGAGTGTGACCGATAACAGCACTGTGTGGCTGAGAGTATAAACCTGTGTAAACTTCACTTGCTGGCAGAATGTTTGCTAAATTAAATAAAAAGATAGAATGAAGAAACAAGCACTGAATAAAGTCAACTTAAATTATATAACTGTCTTGGGAGTTCCTCGTTTTATTTATTTAACAGCAGACGGGTTATTTGCACAAACTGGCCACTAGATGGCAGCAGAACATTAGGAAATCACTAACAGGAGCACATGGAGTTGTCTGAACTTACTTTTTGTAAAAGCTACGTTAACCCTCCATGTTTGTTTTTGGTAATACATCTTGCCACGGTTCCCTTGGATACAGTAAACATCTCATGTATAAACTTAAAAAGGAAGAGATCAAATTTTTTTTTTTTTTATAACGTATTTATATTAATTATAACTTTTATTTTCCACAAAGACATCTGTATAAAATAAATGTTTTTTTAAAATGTATTTTTTTTTAAATGTATACATAAAATAAATATATATATAAAATAAAAAAACATATATAAAATAACACCAATGAATTCGATCAAAAAAAAAATGTATTAATAATAATAATAATAATAATAATAATAATAATAATAATAATAATATTAATAATAATAAAATGACCAGACTCTAAGTATAACTACATTTATGAACTCTAAAACAGTGCCCTGCCAAATGTGCTCCATGTGGGTAACAACATAATATTAGAGTAGGTATTTCATACTGTGCAATTATTATATTTCATATTCTTGCAATAGTTTTACATTTTATACTGTGCAATTTTTATATTTCCATTTCATCAATACTTTACATATTTTCCACAAAAATCAATGTCCGTATTTGTTTTACTGATCTATTATGATGTTGCACTTGTATTTTTACCACAACTCTGTACAGCACTTTGTAATTTTATCTGCAAAAAGCACTTTATAAATAAATTACTTACTTACTTAGTGCTTATAAAGCTTTGGGGGGGCATAATGATCCGGATTAAGTCCAGCAGAACACCACTTAAGGCAAAGGTGTTAAATGCATGGTCCACAATTGAATGAAAATTGGATTTTCATTCAATCATTCATCCAACTTCTACGTCTTTGCTCGCCCCGTATTACCCCATGGGGCCATCCAGGGCTCACCTCAGACAGGTTGTTGATCAATTGTAGTGATAGAAATGAATGTGTGTAATTTAAAGACTCCGTTTAAGCAACATACATGAGTGAGTGAAGGAAAACATAGATATTAACACTAGGAGTGTGACAATATCTCAATATGGCAATATATCGCGATATTTTTTCGCATGATCGATAATCAATATGCTCGCTCTAAGTATCACTTTTTTTTTTTTTTTTTTTTAATTTAAGATTTATTTCATTATTTTCAAAACCTTTTCTTCTTTTTCACTAAACATTGGTATGTTGACACTTATTTACAGAAATGTTGCACTAAAATAGTGTCACTGTTCATAGGACACTTTTTCAATTTATTGTCTTTCAGAAATATAAAACAAAAATGTTATTTTTTCACTTAATATTTATTTTTTTCTTGTTATTTCAGATTATCGTAGATTGATTTCTGACCAATATATCGATAATCGCAGTATTGTCATATTGTGAGATAATCGTTATTGTGAGCTGTGTATGGTATCGTGAGGTTCCCACCCCTAATTAACACATACTGTAGAAAGACCTGGGAATGTGTGGATATGAAATGATTCAGAGACTTAGGTCAGAAAAAAACAGATTAACTCAATGCAAACGCTGCAATATGTGCATAAAAGCATAATGTGCACAGAAATAAAATTAGACTTTAAATTTCTAAAAGCTCAGACACAAGAACAATGAAGTGAGGCACATTAGGGACTGATTGGGTCCTATTTTATTTGCTCCATCTGTTTAAAGCAGGGATGTCAAACTCATTTTGGTTCAGGAGCCAAACATGGACCAGTTTGATCTGATATGGAAAAAAAAAAGAACGATTTTAACATTATTGTGCCCTGGTTTTCAATATCAGATCAATTCACTTAAAACATTCTTGACTTTGTTACAAATCCTTGCGTAATTGAGAGTAAATTTGCGCAATTGTTTGCGAGAAATTGCAAGATTTGTGCCAGACATTGAAAGTTCTTTGCAATTAAAAATGACTACATGACTCGTGATATAAACAAAGGAAAAATGAAAGCCTCTAAAAATGTGTGTCGTGTCATTACATTGGTGAATTTCAGACACTTTACATTACAATTCATGTTTTCTGTCATTTTTACCGTCTCCTACGGGCCGAGTAGGATGCTCTAAAGGACCGGGCTCGGCCCCCGGTCCTTGAGTTTGACACATGTGGTTTAAAGCATGAGTTAAATGCACTTTCTGACCCAAGTCCTTAGTTTTCATAGACCTCTTTGGTTTATGTTATAAACACTTCATTAATGTATTGTGGATTGAAACCATTCAGTTACTTGTAGACCACTGGCTGATCCTAGTCGCTTCTAAATCTTCTTTGGAGCCAGAAAAAAAAAAAAAAAAAAAAAGATGTTGGAAGTGAAAGAGATGTTCTGATCCCTTTGTTCTGGTCCATCCCTGTGCTGCAGGATTTTGAACCAGCTACAGCTGTCTAATGGTTTTGGAAAATTCCTGTCAGCTGTCAGGAGAGCGTAACCACAGTTGAGTCTATACTGGGGAGGATGTCATTGATGAGCTTCTTGTGGTCTGTCTTTGGGCACGTTCTTTGAGCAAGAGTGAAAAAGCAGCTCTGTCTGGAATCAAAATATGCAAACATGACAAAAATAGAAAGAGATAAATGACCCAGAATCAAACCGAGACCCCCGGGATTGGTCAGAACATCTATCACCCACTGGTTAGCCCTGTCACAAGGTTGTCTGAATCAGATATAGGCAACTGGTGGCTCTCGGCCTACTGTGGGGGCCCCCACAAAACAAATACAAGAATGACTCCAAAAACACACACAAAAAAAACTACAAAAGTACAAAAAATTACCACAACAACAACAACATGCAACAATGGATGTGTTTTATTAGGAATTTTATATTTTGATAGCGTAAAAGATGTAAATTAGTTGAATTGAAAACAACAATTTACAACAAACTGAGTCCAAAAACACAATAATAAAACACAAAATGACTCCATAATCACACAAAATGAAGAAAACAACTGTCCAGAATTATAGGAAACACGTAAACTGACAAAAACGTGAACAAAATGAGTCCAAAAACACACAAAACAACAGCAAAAACACACAAACTGCAACAAATGTACACAAAACGACTAAAAAAAAAAACACAAACAGTGACAAAAAATACACAGAAATGACAGAAAATGATACAAAATAACAAAAACAAACCCTTTGTTCTCTTCCAGATTAATGCTCATATTGGCCATTACTCTAAATGCTGACATGAATGTTTAATGACGTGGCCCTTGGATCAGACATGTTCTACACCATCTCTGGTCTAAATGTTCCGCTCCACAGCCCTAATATGAGCCATATTCACTATTTTTCAAAGTCTGATCTCCTTTTAAAAGTAGAATAACCCAAAGGTCTAGTGGATATCTTCACTAACGGCTGTTAAACACACACCATCTGGGATTTAAAGCCCTTCATTTAGCAACACACCAACCTTTGCTCCCATTCTGTGAGCTATGGTCAGCTATAATGAAACCCAACTAAATGCTACTTGCCAAGTCTCTGCTTCGGTGTTGACTGCCAAATGGTTTCTTACACATATGTGGAGTAATGCTTAGGAGGAGTCGAGAGGAAACCAGCACTAAATCAAAGCTGGCTGTTTATTCACACTTCAAAGGTCAAGCCACGGGACACGCCCAGTGCTCCCATTTGACCTTTGATATCATTTGACATTGATCCAAAAGTTGTTCTGATCCACTACTAACGCCAGTGCCCCCCCAAAAACACTGTCACTGATTGAAAGTTGTGCCAAAACAATGTTGGATGTTGATGTTGTGGCTTTGATGGAAATAAGGACGCGGAGTGACATCATATTACAGGGAACACCATCAACAAACCAGAACAACAACGACGTCAAAGAAATCACTGTCGTAACTAGAAAAGAAATACAAGTAAAAACACTTCTGAAGGACACGTTTTCCCTTCATTGTCCTCTTTTCATTCTTCTATGGCACATGTGTCAAACTTAAGGCCCGCAGGCCAAATCTGGCCTTTTAGAGCATCCAATTCAGCCCGCAGGAGACAGTAAAAATGACAGAAATCATGAATTATTGTGTAAATTACCAAAAAAAAAAAAAAATATTCCAGTTTGAGAGATCTCAAATTCACCAATTTAATGAAACTCTACAATATTTTTAGGGGCTTGCAGTTTTCCTTTGTTTGTGTCACATTAATGCAGTCATTTTTAATGGCAAAATAGTGGAATTAACCTTCAATTTTACCATAAATCTTGCAATTTTTTTTTACAAACAATTTCATAAAATTCCTCTAAATTACACGTAAATCAGTTACAAAGATCCGGCTGGGACTGATATTAAAAACTTGGACACAATTGATGTTAAAGTTGGGTTTTTTTCCCCCTCCTAAAATCTGTGGCCCACTTGAGATCAAACTAGTCCATTTTTGGCCCCTGAACCAAAATGAGTTTGACATCCTTGTTCCAATCCCAGTACATTTTTTCCCGACATTAGGTTAAAGTTAAATGGCAATTTGTCAAGAAACCAATTGTTTGTTGGGGTCAAATGGCAGTTTGAACCTTCAACATTTGTTTTTGAGAGAATTCATCATTTTTTTTTGTAATCAAAACTTTTATTGAATAATTGGGGAGGGGGGGAGGGGGGTACAGACATATCCAGAAAAGTAAATACTGACAGGATTCCATTGGCACACACAACATAAAGCAGGCAAGTAATTACTGTACATCAGATAAAGTTCAGTGATTGTCTCTGGTCCAAGAAATGAAAAAGAGTTCCATGCTTGAACAGTCGCTGGTCGTATGTTCCAGGTCGATCATATTGATCAGGCCTTGAGACCAAAATGATTTCATGCACATACCTGGAGAAAACCAATGTTTTAAAATAGTTTTTTTTTTTTTTTTAGCAGAAGTAAAACCTGCAAACATCAACTTGAGCCTAATTTGTGTTAAAGTTACATCAGAATTATCATTAAGGAGACAAAATGCAGGATTAGGAATGTAAAAAATGTCCAGTACGTCTGCTAACACTGAGTTTACATGAGGCCAGAATTCAGAAATGATTTGATAATCTCAAAACATGTGTAATAATGACCCAAGTGAAGCATTTCCACATACATGACAGTTTATTGTAGATTGTAATGTCATTTGGAATCTCTTAAAGGGAAAGATGTAAACTATGTATGGTCTTGAAGTGAATTAGTAGGTCGAAGTGAGGTTTTCTGAAGAAATAACTTTGATTTATTGATCTATGAGTAAAGGCACTAAGTATTTATCTGTTATTAAAAAAAACATTAGTTATCGTCCAGAGCAGCTTTAAGTTTTCTTCAGATTAAATGACTCACAATGTATAGTAGAGCTGGCCTCACACATTTATAAAATTGCCATTGTTTTCCTGTAAAGACCACATGTGCAGACCACTGAACTATAATAAGTCCCTGATCTCTGGGTCTCAACTCATGGGTCAAGAACCAAAAGTGGGTCTCGGACCCATTTTACAAGCATTTATCTTTGTTAAAGAAAGAGAAAGACCCTGCATTTTATTTTGAAGGGGGTTTATTTATGCAGCAAACTGAAATACATTTTACAGTATTGGCGAGTCCGTGAAGGTTCTATTCAGGTCATGTTGATTCTGGAAACTCATAACTGACGAAACTGGATATTGATTTTGCTTGAAGACCTTTTCACCTCTCCTCCATTGGACTGGTTGGAAGTTTATTCTGTAAGGTTTCTTTTTTATTTTCTAGTTTGTGGCTAAAATAATGTTCAACTGTTGAACTGACTCCTACAACATTGAATGGAATTAATGCGGTAAACATTTGTATTGATTTGAGGAGAACATTGATATCAAGGGGGTCACAGCGATTATCGAAGTATCGAAGGCGTGCTCTAGATAATTTATCTATGTCAGGATTCCCTCACAGGGAAGGGTTGTAATCCTTACCTCAACTGCATCACGTTAACTGCTTCAGTATCTGTAATCCGTGACTCGGGGATTATCTGTATCATTGACTAAATAGCAGCTCCAGAAATATATAAACAAACAACTTGAAAACTTAAAATAAAAACCAGTGAAAGATTGTTTAACTGATGTGAAATTATAACATTAAATGTGATTTCATTGATTTTTTACTAGATTATATTGAGTTTCTTTCTTCAATCATCTGAATAGAGTATTCATTTCACTGGCTTAAGCTTTATGGAGAGTTGTACGCCGTTTAATTTGACACCACTATCGCAGAAATTAATGTCGGGTCTGGGTTCTATCCACACACACCGACTCTGACATCAGCGTCCAGGAGCGTCTTTATTGCTCGTTCTCGCCGATACGTGAACGAGTACAACAATGGGCCAAAAATCTGCCAAGTATGTCATTGCTACTGTGAAAACTACAGTGAATATAAAGCAGAGAGAACCATGGGTTACATCGCTACAGCTGTGTCTGATTGTCCTGCAGAAGCATTCCCTAAACCCCCCCCCCCCACCCCCCGTCCCTCCCTCTACAATCACAAATTGAATTTATTTGATGTAAAATGTAAAATTATTTCTGGAGACCTTCAAACAATAGCTCCAAGACCCCCAGACGCCAGTTTGAGAACCATTGCTTTCCATCCAAAACATGTTGCATTCCTCCCCGGTGCTTCCTGATAGAAATGTATGCGGCCAACAGAATTTGTCACACATCTAAAACAAGACATCTGCGCTCGGTGATACGTGAAAATAATACGTCGTGGGGTCGCCATCTGCTTTTAATAGAGATATTACCACCTCACATGTGCAGGCACTTAGCATTCCTCATGTAAATGTAATGTAAATCGTCAGAGTTTACCTTTTATGAGCTTCAATATGAAAATGCACATGTGTGTTTAATCGGCTACACATTCACGGGGGAAGCTGTACAGGGATTTGGGTTTTCCTTCAACATAAAGGGAAAATAAAAATGTAGGAGGGGGAACAAAAGGAGTGATATTTAAAAAGAAAGATTATAAACACAGGCCAAGGTACTTACTTTAATACACACAGATAATATTAAAAAAAAAACAAAAAAACTCTGGAGGTTTAGGTCTGATCCTTCATGATATAGAAGAAAAAGTAGAGATGTGTAACTTCTATTACAGTGGGGGCCACAAAAATGCGATTGACCGATCTGAGGGCCACATTATCAGCATTCATGTCAGCATTTAGAACACGTGTCAAACTCCAGGCCCGGGGGCCAAATGTAGCCCCTAGAGTAGTAGTAGTAGTGTTTGAGTGAATGTTGGTAGTGGTCGGAGGGGCCGATGGTGCACTATGGCAGCCTCGCTTCCCTCAGTCTGCCCCAGGGCAGCTGTGGCTACAATAGTAGCTTACCACCATTAAGTGTGGAGTGAAAGAATAACGGCTTCATTCTGTAAAGCGCTTTGAGTATTTATGATAAAGCGGTATATAAAATCCAATGCATTATTATTATTATTATTATTACTAGAGAGCATCTAATTTGGCCCATCATGGAGAAAGTAAAAACAACAAAGAAAATGCTAATACACATGCGAAACACTAAATAATTACATTTTAGATTACTTTTTAGATCACTCTAAATTCACAAATTGTGATGAAACTACACAATTTTTTTTCCGTGCCTATATCAAACGACCGGAGTTATATTTTATTGCAAATTGTGGAAAGAACTGAAACTTTTTCTGAAATCTTGCAATTTCCTTTCAAATTACGAAACAAACATTTGTCAGAAATTCACAGTATACAAGTGAAGATCCTGCAGGCACTGATATCTGTTATTTACTGCTTGGATATTGTTGGTGCCCTACATACTTTATATGTCATTTATACATGGAAGTGCAAACTAGGGCACATTAATGTTGAAATTGAGCTTTTTTTCCCCACCTAAAATCTGTGGCCAACGTGAAAAAAACTGCTCCGTATTTGGCCCCTGAACTAAAATGAGTTTGACACCCCTGATTTAGAAGAATGACCAAATATGGCCATTAATACAGGAAAGAACGAAGGGTTTTGTCTTTGTGGTCCCTTTTGTGTGGGTTTTCTTGGTGTTTTTTTTTTTTAAATTCAATTTGTAGATTTTCTCATGAATGTGGCACATTTTTCCTGTCATTTTGTGTTTTTCTGTGTGTTTTTTAATTCATTTTGTAGATTTTCTTATCATCATGGCAAATTTTTTGCTGTCCTTTTGTGTTATATTTTTTCTGTTCTTGTTGTCATACGTGTATTTTTCTGTCATTTTGTGTATTTCTGTGTGTCTTTGAACTCCTTTTGTATATGTTGTTGTTTTTGTAGTCATTTTGTGTGTTTAAGCAGTTGTTTAGTGAGTTCGTTGTCATTTTGAGTGTTTTATGAATCATTTAAAAATACATATTTGTTACTTTCTGCAGTTTTTTTGACATTTTGTGCATTTTACTGTCGGTTTCTGTGTTTCTAGAGTTTTGTGTATTATGTTGTCGTTTTGTGTGTTTTTTTTAATTCATTTTTTAGAGTTACTCGTCAATATGGCAAATTTCTGTTGTCTTTTTGTTGTATTTTTTCTGTTCCTGTTGTCATTTTGTGTAGTTTTCTGTCATTTTGTGTATTTCCGTGTGTCTTTGAAGTCCTATTTTATATGATTTGTCATCATTTTGTGTGTTTAAGCTGTTATTCAGTTTGTTTGTTGTCATTTTGTGTGTTTTATGAATCATTTTTGTGGGTTTTGTGTTACTTTTTGTGCATTTCACTGTTGCTTTTTGTGCTTCTGGAGTTTTGTGTATTATGTTGTTCTTTTGTCATGTGTTTTCTTGGTGTTTTTGAATTAATTTTTTAGATTTACTCGTCAATGTGGCAAATTTCTGTTGTGTTTTTCTGTTCTTGTCATTTTGTGTATTTTTCTGTCTTTTGTGTATTAGTGAGTCTTTGAAGTCCTTTTTTATATGTTTTGTAGTCATTTTGTGTGTTTAAGCGGTTATTCAGTTTGTTTTGTAGTCATTTTGTGTGTTCAAGCAGTTATTTAGTGCGTCTTGTCTTTTTTGGTGGTTTTTTGTTACTTTCTGTGCTTTTCTTGACACTTTGTTGATTTTGCTGTCATTTTCTGTGTTTCTGGAGTTTTGTGTTTTATGTTGATCTTCACAGAATTTCCAACTTCACAAATTACAATTTTGTTTTGGGGGCTACGCAAAATAAGACCAAGGGCCGCATGTGGCTCCCGGGCCGCCAGTTGCCAATGTATGCTGTAAAGCACATAGCGCCACGCGGCTCTCCACTCGCCCCCCCCACCTTTGTGTTTACTGCACCTCTCTTCTTTAGTCCAAATCTGTAACAGATTGGGTTTTAGTCTGACTGGAGGTATGCAGCCACAACACCACATGCAGGGGTCTGCATAATCCCTCCACTGAGTATTAAGCACACAGCGTGGGCATTCTTTTAAAAGACCGGACAGGAATTACCAATACATAATCTCCATGATCATCATTTAGCGTTCTCCATAGTAGGGAAGGAGAGTGAGTGAGGCTGGGGGGGGGGGGAGATATCCATGGTGTATACAACAACTCTGAAAGAGACGGAGTGCGGTGCCATCTGGAGAACACATAGGACTCGCAGAGCGCTGCTAATGCTAACCTCCACTGTCTCAAAGAGTATGAAGCAAAACCACACGTTAAAAAAAAAAAAAAACGGTGTGGTTTTTCTAAAGCCTGGAGAGAAATATATTGTTTATGGGGAGCCATGGTTAGTAGAAGTCTGCTGAGTCGTCAAAAGAAACCATCGCAGGTGATCTATTGCAGCAGGAATTAAAAGAACATCGGCTTTGATTTCTGGATGCAGGATTGGCTCTTATAGACGATTATATGAATTTAATGACAATCCATTTGTATCTGTAAGAAAGGATTGAATTCTCTGAGTTTGCTTTGCTTTTGAATAGAATCTTAACTTTGATGTCATGACTCCAGACTGGGTCACAATGCTCAAACATTCATGTTGAATGGTATTAATAAAACACATCCAGCCTTTATTGCATTGATAATCTGAATGGAGGTTAAAGGGGAAAAAAAAAAAAAAAAAAAAAATCAAATCAGCTAAATGTTGGCTAAGAGGATTTGAGGGCGTAGCAGAGCCATCTTCCTTGCTATAATAAATGAGGGGTGACAGTAATGCCAGACAGGCTCCATATGGCCACATACTGTAACCCAGTGCACTGTTACTGTGAGTGGAGACAGGCTTCTAATTCACTGTAACATTTACACTCTAGCAACATATCCAGCACTGTTGGATTACTGTACCCAACCATGTTTCCTCACTTTATCTATTAAATTGCAAATATCGTCCCTAGATTGTGCAGATGGCTTTGCAAACAGCAGAGTTTACTGTGAGATTAATTAAAAATCAACCTGACTGGAAATCATTCATCTAATACTTACACTACACTACTCAATAACAGACACTCACATGTCTGTGTGACAATTTAATATAAAAATTTACTTTGATTTAAAAGCACAACAGGCCGAGCTTTGATTGCACAAAAAGAAAAAAAAAAACACGCTTGCTGCAGATAAGGACATTTGGTTGTTGCAGTAGCTTCTTCATAACTCATAAATCATACAAGATATGTAATCATATCTCAGAACAGCAATGATAAAGTCGTAATAAAGCCAAAATGTATTTATATGTTTTGACATCGAGCCCCTCCAGGGGGTGTACGCCACTGTTTGACAACTACTGCTTTAAGGGCTTGCAAGATATTTCTATTCCCAAACCATACAGCTCCAAATGTATAGACGCCCTCTTTGTTTCAAATTGTAATGAGGAATTGGCGTAATCCTGCTAAAAAGACAAAATAAAAGAGAAAAGAAAAGCTTTACACAACATAATCACAGTAGTAAAAAGGAGCAAAGTTATTAGATTAACACATTTTACAAGATAAACAAGTAGGTTTCACGTGCAAGTTTTTAAACAGCCTTTCTGCAACGGCTAAACTAATAAAAAAGCACTCTACGCATTTACACTGCAACTTAAAAACAAAAGCAGTTCAGGAGTTGATTAATTAAAAGTCTCAAGCATAAAATGTGGGTCTATTGTTTGGGAAAGTAAGGGTGAAAGTTCCCTTTTGTTTGCTTCATGCTGGTGTAGTTTAAAACATTGTATAAAAAAATAAAAATAAAACATTGTATAAGAACCATTAAAAGACGTGAACCTGAGATGGTGTCATACTTTAATAGTTTTATTACCGCTTGTACAGAATGGTGCAAACTCTGCAGAATAGGGAATGGTTTTTACATGTATCTCCTATTTATTGCACAAATGAATACATAATAAAATAGCATTGTCAACAAGTTCCTGTGTTACGCCTCAGTCCAGAGAATAACTTTATATCAGAGGAGGTAGATGTTGATACGACTTTATTTTTCATTTACAGTCCATTCTGTCAAACAAGCCATTTTTTTAATGCAAAAAAAAGAAAGGGGTGCATTCGTGTCTTCTTAAGATCCTTGTGAAACCCACACTGTCAAAAAAAACTAAAATTCATCCCCCTCACTTTTTACAGAGGAATTCATTGTTGAAAACATATTGGTCCAGTTAGTGAAAAGTGACTAAAATGGACCAAAAGCAGTCAAGTGGCAAAAAAACTGACAGGAGGAAAAAGGTGGCATGTAATGGAAAAAGGTCATTTAAATGAGCAAAATGTGGCAAACAATAGTAAAAAAGGGCAAAAATGTCAAACAAACAGAGGCAAAATGTCAAGAATAAAGGAAACAAGTGTCATTTATTGGGCAAAAGGTCGCTTATTTGGATGGAAAGTGGTAAAAAACAAAAACTAGAAAAGTGTCAATAAGAACTTGCAAAAATTTACAAATATTAAGAAAAAGGGATATTTATTGACAAAAGAAGCTAAAAATCTGAATAAACAAAAATGTCACATTTTTGAGAAAAGGGGCAGAAATGGGACAAAGGAAGTTAAAAAAATAGTAGCGATGATCTGAAATGTGCCGAGGCTACGAAGCGTGTCGAGTACATCGAGGCTTGCCTCTTTGGGGGGGAAGGAGCAAAAATGATGGCGAGCGAGGCCTCGCTACACCATGTGACTGTTTTGGGGAAGCGGTTTTTTTTTTTTTTTTAAATGAATCACACGCTGTGGGATATAGCTGCCTGTATTTATACATGTGGCCAGTAGGGGGTTGTATGAGCATATGAAGTATCAAGAAATGAACAGTTACTCAAAGCTATTGACTAAAGTATTATGATGTCTCATCTGGCCATCACTACAAAAAGGCCAAAGAAAAAGGTAAAAAGGGGCTAAAAAGTTCCCCTGTTAAGGTTTTCTAAGGGAATAATAAATAAAATGAAGACATAATAAGCCACATGTATGTTTTAGTAAATTATTTTAACAAACTAAATCAAGAGCCAATAGTTGCCCTACCCTTAAACCATCCTCACTTTTAACATCTCTGCATCTCTGACTCTGACTGCGGCGCAGCCATGGCTTTAAAGCTGCTGGCCAATCAGAGCAACTGGTTTCAGGTGTTGCCCTCACCTGCAACTCATAATGAAATCAGCACCAAAACAAACAAATGAAACATTGAACTGAATAAAAAGAACTAATAATCATTGTGAGTGAGAGAAATGTGCAGGTTCCTCTTCACCTCCAACCAACTCAAAATAAATAAGAAAATAAATAAGAGAACAAGCACATCACTTCATGACATCCTGTCCAAATAGAATCCTGCTTCTTCTAAGGCACGTGTGTCAAACTCAAGGCCCGGGGGCCAAATCTGGCCCATTTAAACGTCCAAGCCGGCACCCAGGGTAAAGTAAAAATGACTACGAAAACATGAATCATTGTGTAAATTGCTAAATAATTTAGTTGTGGATATGCAAAGGGGTGTAAAATATCTTAAGCTCGGGAATTTTGACAATATTTAAAAACAAAAACCTGTCATGGGAATTATTAGGAGTAATTTTACATCACTGTGTCATATCCAAACCTAAATATTGGCATCCATGCAAAATAATACACTGTAAATGTATTTAGATTTATTTTGGTTTATTTGGAAGTACAACTTTACAATTCTTCAAGTGGAGTTTCATTAAATGTGTCACAAATTCCATGAAACTCCAGGTTTCCAGTGCTTGTATAACACGATGGAAGTCTTTTTTTTTTACTCTTAAGCTGTTGGAACAAATTTCATTTTTCTAAAATCCTGCTCAATCTTCAAATTATTTGACAAAATTTCCCCAAATTGAAATATAATTGTCACTATTCCTTTCACCTATTGCTTGGATACTGCCTTATATACTCTCCATACATGCTTTTATAACATTTATACATGAAAAGCAAAGTATCACTTGTGTTGTAATTGTTTGATTCCCAACCTCTGCGGCCCACTTGAGATCAAACTTGTCCGCATTTGGCCCCTGAACTAAAATGAGTTTGACAGCCCTGGTCTAAGTTGAACATGTAAATAGTTCTTTGCAAAGGAAATAAAGAAAGATAAGGAAAACTATGCATATATGATGGATTATTTATATTCAATTACATCTTTCCCAATATATTGATACATTACAACATATCAAACTACGTAGTTCTGCAAGTATTGTTCAGATCACATTGTTGTCTGCCAACACATACTTCTCCAGCACCGTTACCATAGAGAACATGCACTACGAATTACATTTGATTGCAAACAGTCTTCAGACTACAATGGAAGAATGAAATCATGTAATTCTGAGCTAAAAAGTATGGCTCAGGTTCTTTTTTTTTTGATCCCTTAAAGCCTTGTTTTTAAAACTAAGCCTCTGAAGTCAGCCGAGCTATACGGCATGAGACTTGGCTCTGAGGAGTAACTTTGTGGATGGCGTAGCCTCAAATATACGTCTGTAAGTTAACAACCTGAATATTATTGTTTCCATAAAACCGACGTGTGGGACCACGTCTTTAGAAAGACTAATGGGACTAAATTCTCTGTAGCAAATGGTGTGAGCAGGTGTGGGCCCGTCGCATTAACTGAATAGCTCATAGCTCTTTGTGTGATATGGTGCAAATCTCTTCAGTGGCTCAATCATTTTGTCAAGCTGCGGCTCCGTGTGTACGGTGAGTGCTTTTACACTGCAGTCCACGGATGTCAAACTCATTTTAGTTCAGGGGGGGAAATATAGAGCAGTTTGGTCTCGAGTGGGCTGCAGATTATAGGCAAAAAAACAAGACTTTTCAACAATAATATGCCTATACTTTGCAGTTCCACCTTTAAATGATATGTAAAGTACGTAAAGACACCAACAATTTCCAAGCACTAAGTGACAGATGTCAGTCTCTGCCGGATCTTCAACAAAATGTACTTGATTTTGGGAATAATAATGATTCAATTTGTGGAAATTCTGTGAAATAATTTGGCAAAAGCGCTGGCAAATATTGCTAAGTTTCATTGATATTCTGTATTTGGAGGGACTGCGATATCTAGGCAAGGCAATGCAAATGTATTTGTATTACGCATTTCATACGGAAGGCAATTCAATGTGCTTTGCATGATTAAAAAGTGCAACAAAAAATATTTAACAGTTTGAAAATCAATAAGAATGTTAAAATCAGCAGTTAAAGCATTAAATCAACAATAATATGATAAAAAAAATAAAACATCCCTCTTAAAATTAAAAAAATCCATCTATAATGGAAATAGTTGGTAAGTTCCACATATTCAATGTTTTATTTTGTCATGTTTTTTTTACTTTCTCCTGCAGACTAAATTGGTTTCTGTAAATCTAAAGGGCTGGAATTGGCCCCTGGGCCTTGAGTTTGACACGTGCTGTAGTCCAACCTGCTGAGTCGGACCTTATATCCCACTCCCCCTTTCGCCCTGCATGGCTAACCCAAAATGTCACAATTTCAGGTTTCAGGATTTATAAAACACACATTTCCTGGACGGCTGTGTCAAACCCAGCTGTGCATACATCACAAACTGCTTTAATCTGTGTTGGCTGAAAGGACAGGGGAACCGATGGACGTCAAAACTGAAAAAACAAAACCCCAGCTGACGTCGAGAGACATGCATATATAGCTCCAAATGCACAAGGGGGAGTTAGACAAAGAACGCTCAATTCTTCTGATGTGGTCATATATATGTTACCATGTCAACACGTTTCAACAACCCACTCCGCCCCCTTCGCCTCACCTCACAGGGGTTCACCCGGGGAAAAGGTGAAAGGTTGGCAGGTGCCTGGAGGAGCAGCAAGGAGCCTCGGGGTCAGATTTCTCAAAGGTCGAGCAGTCGCGCTCTTTGAGTGGAACAAGGAGGGCGTCGACACAATGTTGGATCCAGAAAGACAGGACCACAGGGCAGCGTTTTGACCTAATCAACGGAGTATAAGGATTGTGACACGCAACCATAGCTTTTGGATGAGCGGCACAATCAGCTTACGGGGACTTATCCACCGTGCAAAATAAATGCATAATCCTTGAATACTTGACCTTTAGCCTTTCATCGTACAGTCTGATGCAGTCACAAAGACTGAGATAAACAGGAAGGGGAGATCTCAGTTAAACAACAGCGCCGTCTTTTACAAAAAAGGCCTTTGTTGTTGTTATTGATCGAACACACAAGTCTGAGAGTCTCACCTTCTCTTGTTACAGTCATCAATGGAGATGTGTGTCTGAGCAAAAACTATCACGTTGTAGTTTGATGTAAAAAGTGAACAACAAAAAGCTCTATTTGTTGTTTCATTTCTTCTCCAAGTTGAATGCTTTTTGGATGACTTAGCTTAGCAGTTAGCGGAATAAATAATAGATATTTATTAGACTTTAACCATTCTCAACACATCATAGGCCCAACATTGGATACATTCATTCTTCTTCAGCACACAGTTTGGAGACAAGAACTTAAAGGTAGGGTAGGCGATTTTCAAAAGCGAGCATGATTTTTGAATGTAGCCTCCCTGATGGCTCCGCCTTTACCCCCCTCGCCCCTCCCCTCTGTGTTCCGTCTCACTCACATGCAAGCGCACAGCTGCTGCAAAAGAGGGGCTCAGCTCATCACTTGTATTGTGTAGAAATGTCATTGTCTAATGTCTCATTCAGCAGTAAGTAAACACTAAACTTGTGGGCGACCGTGGCTCAGGTGGTAGCGGGTCGTCTTCTGATCGAGAGGTTGGGGGTTCAATCCCAGTACCTGACTATGTGTCGAAGTGTCCTTGGACAAGACACTGAACCCTAAGTTGCTCCCAGTGGTCAACTAGCGCCTTGCATGGCAGTCCTGTCCCACTGGTGTGTGAATGTGAGAGTGATTGGGTGAATGAGCTGAGCTGTAAAGCGCTTTGAGACTGTTTCAGTGTGGTGATAAAGCGCTATATAAAATCAAGTCCAAGTCCATAAACTTTACCATCATATATGTTAAAAAACGTGACCAAAGACTCTGTTTTATCTCTGTCAGCGGTGACGCGCTTTCAGTGTGAGCTCATGCATGCGAGGGGTCGAGAACGAGCAGGGAGACGTGATTGGTTAAAAAAAAAACAGTTCGTTTTTACAGCTGCTATAGTTGACAGATTTTCTTCATTCCTTTTTCAGAGCACATAATATCTTAATTTTGTCAGGACATGAAGACAATTTCAACCAAAAATTTTAAAAGTGTATCTGGAGAAAATTGCCTACCCGAGCTTTAATGCAGACTAATTTTGGTATGAATGGATGCTACAGTATTTCCATCATTGATACTAGATGCATTATGTTTAATTGGGGTCTGTAAAAGGCCTGTAGAAGTGACTAGTGCAAGAATACACTTTACTAGTGAAAATAAAACTGTCACTAGTCATATCAGAGAAGCAAAAAAGTGTTAATAATTCTCTTAGTGCGCATTATATGCTAATGAGGGGGTGGGTAAAGGCAAATTCAGGCTTTCCATTGGCTTTTGAAAATATTACAACTAATCAGAAAGCTGAATTTGGTTATAATCCCATTTACTTTATTTATCTACTAGTACTAGTAGAGATTTTTTTTGGCTTTACTATTACTACTGGAGGAGTAACGTCTACTCATGAGATT
This sequence comes from Gouania willdenowi, assembly GCF_900634775.1. Lineage (NCBI taxonomy): Eukaryota > Metazoa > Chordata > Actinopteri > Blenniiformes > Gobiesocidae > Gouania > Gouania willdenowi. Next base: position 7,950,900 of record NC_041054.1, read on the forward strand.
TTGAGTTGTACGAGTAAACAATGTAAACAGAAATGTTGCTCTCCTCGTAAAGGATTTTTGGTGAGCTTGTGTGTGAGTTGACCTTAGTAGTAAAGCAAAGTCATCTACGAGAAGACGTTTTTGTGTTACTTGTAGTACAAGTAAAGTTCAAATATGTTACTTGGAAAAACTCAAAGCTTTACCTTCACACACTAGTGCACCGAAAACCTAGCACACTTCTAATACACTCGAAATCTCACTCGTAGCAGTACTAGACTTTTTAGTTTTCTTGTAGTACTCGGATGCGTCACAAAATGGCCGTACGTCCAGATTACATACAGAGTCAATGGATAGATGCGTCCCAAATGCAAAATCTTTCCTGTGCGGCGGTGCGGTCGTATCCGCACGTCAAGAGCGTTGACCGTGCAAGCGCGTGCGAGTTGAAAATATTGAACTCCTGCGACTGTTTCGCATGACGAAAGCCAATCAGAGTCTTTGTTGATGATGACATCAGGCCGTCAACACGGACACCGGTCTGTTCACCCGTTCAACCATGGAGTAGAAGCTGTGTGTGACCACCTGGAGCTGTATGACAAGGTCTTTATAACTGGAACCAGACTAGGAAGGATTAGGCGTGGAGGAGAATCAGCGAGTAGGTGGTAGTAGCAGGTAAAAGTTCTCTCTGTAGTATTCATTTTTGAAAGTCGGCACTGAGCTAGGATAGCATTAGCCGCTAATCACACCGGCTTTTTTCACTGGTGGTTTATGTTTATGAGAGGAGAAAAAGTCTCGCTTCAGCAAGCAGTGAAACTCACCGAGTTGCATATATCGCTGGTGGGCGGTGCTTCGCTTCAAACGTGCATATGAAGCAAATGGGGACATTTTTTGATCCTGCGGAATCTGCGGAACGTTTCGTGCGGCAGATGCATACGGCGCCACAGAAGACGCATTCAGTGTGAACGAAGCATTAAGCTGTATACTATAAGTTACCATGGTAACTGAGTTAGGATTGACCAATACGTAACTGCAAACTTGAAAAGACAGCCACTCATTGTGTGTGTCATTCCTCAGCAGGTCTCCACTGTGAAGCCTCTGTAACCCTGTATATGCTAATTTAGTTTGCAGGACGAATCAATATCATATGGATCTGTGCTCAGACGACCAAATCCGTGTGATTTCTCTGGTCATGCAAAACAAAAGGACTTCGACCCCAAGCGTCTGACCTAATCTGCCGGAACAAGAAAGGACATCATCTGCATAATGAGACACCCCCAAGGCTGTATCATGTAAGAAGTCAACAGAGCTTGCACCCATTGATTGGACGTAATTAGTTACCCAACGTCGCTTTATGTTCAGTTTCATGCTGCCATGCTTAGTTATCTAATACACGATGCAGCTCGTCCATTAACTCCACCTCTTATCAGTGAAAAAAGTCGATAAAGTTTGCACTGAAACTGATAATGGTGAATTAAATCGTATATGCCATCTGCTGCTTACAATCAGATTTGTTTACCCATACAGGAGCATTTCCTCGAATTGTGTCTGCCATGGAAAAACAATGCAGTAAGCAGATAGTAGGCCAGACTTTTTTATCACATTACCATCAATTATGCAAACAGAGGATCAAGCTATTGATGAGTAGGTCAGACTTTTCCAGTCTAGACATACTGTACTTGAGCCCTCCATCACCTCTCTTTCCTGTGCATGCAGCCATGACCCACATTAAAACATTTACAATCAATATTTCCCCAGGTCCATTGTGGCCTATGGGATGTTGAAGGAAATTGTGCAGTCCAATTTAAAAAGGCCCAAAGGGAACCTTCATAGCGATGTGCCGATTAGTTCCACTGTCAATAATGGTAATGCTAAAGGACATTGTGTGTCAGGCTGAAGGGCGTGAACAGACGGAGAGAGGGAAACATCACCAAGCCTGTTGTTCATTGTTATAACACTGACAAGAAGAATAGAATGGGACAGATATTCACACACGGTTACATGATATTTTTTAATTCGGAATTCATTATTCCAAATTAAAGTGTTCCATTTTGAGTTTACATGGAAAACAGCTTTATTAAATTCTGTTTGAGGTCTGGGGGTTGGGAAGGTTCTGACTGGACAGGGGAACGAGACGTATCACATCTATCCGGAAAAAACCCACAACAAACTTTTTTTTTGAGTCTGGGCAGCCATCTTGAATTATGTCGTCAACAGCGTGTCATCGCGACTGTACGAGCATGTGCAGAATGATCAGAATTAACTTAAAGCAGAATTAAGCGTTAACAAGATCGAGGAATTATTTAATTCGAAATAAAAATCTGACTAAACAGCTCCCTAATTCGGATTTAAGTTTAGATCGGAATTACCATTTTCATTAGGAATTAAGTGTTTACAAGGTAGTTTAAAGAGGATTTAACGATTATTCTGGAGGAATTAAAGCTCTCATGTAAACGTGGCCATTGTGAGGGAGTGGATGTTGCTCAGTAGGGTGTGTTATGGAGAAGATAATAAGTAATGACGTCTCATAAAGGTCAACAAACAAAGCACCGGTGGGACAAACACAGGCCGTGTGATGTGATTCATTAGGACAGCATTGAGAGCGTGGAAAGAGGGAGAAACGGAGGACGATGGGATGGCATTCTTCTGCTGTTTCACTACGGCCTTCACAGTAGCAGCTGGAACAGGTGTGTCTCTGTGCTAGGGGCCCGGGGCCAGACTAGTGCTTTTCTCACATGTTTAAGGCCGGTCACACTTGACCACACTCCGACCCGGCATCCACTTGTGCAGCCACAGACTTCATTAAGTGGGTCTTAAGTAGCACACAGGTCCCACAACTATTATCTGAGAAACTTAATACAGACTCTCTCTGTCCCTAAATGATCTGCGCTCAGGGATCATCGTATGCTTATCAACCTCAAAACATTCGCCAGCCAGGCCCCCTTTGAATCGGAGACCTCTCGGTGGGCTCTTCACACTTAGGTGTCTGCTTTGATTCATGGTCACATCAGCTGTCTGTGTACCTTCCTTTGTAATTTTGCAAAGTCATTTAATGAACTCCGGTCCACTGGTTAGTGGTTAGGGATCATTGCTGTTTGAAAGGAATTCAAGGGGGTGGAGAAACTAGCCGACCATTAATCAACACACAATCCTGGAAAATAAACATTTTTTTCCCCCAATTGCTTCAGTTCTGATACAAAATCAGTTTCTGTTTATCCTCGTATGGCTTGGCCCAGTCCCACCCTACCTTTAATATGCCATGCTCATCAGTGCGAGGACAAACCAGGCAGTGCAGACGTGGGCACCTGGCTGCCCTTGAACCAATTTTGTGTGGCCCCCAAAGTATTTGCACAAAATGACTCCAGAAATACATAAAATGACTTCATAAAAACATTAAAAAAATAAATAAATAACAGAAATACACAAAATGACTCAATATAAGCATACTAAATAACAGAAACTCCCCCCCACACACACACACACACAATTACTGACAATAAAAAACAAAAACAACAACAAAAGACACAAAATCCTAACAGAAATTATTACAAAAACACACAAAATTAGAAATAATGAACAATATTGCAACAGAAATACACACAGACTCCAAAAATACACAAAACTTTTTTTCCTTTTTTTTTTCAATGAAAACCAAACAAAACAATAATACACAAAACAATAACAGAAATACTCAAAATAACAACCATCCATCCATCTATTTTCTGACCCGCTTGCTCCTTGTTTCAGGGTCACGGGGGCAAAAAACCATATTAAAATAAAATGACGTCCACATTTCACCAACCCTTCACTCCCTACATTACATCTGTCAGAAAAAATAAACATATGTGTTTTATACGTGTTGTGTATACTTGTAACTAAAAACAGTTAGATCAAGATTTTTTAATTTTCTTTATTTTCATTCTTATAATAAAGCATTTTGATTATTGGTTAAATAAGTAAAAACACATTAAAGCTGATAATTGGAGTTTCTGAGAAACGTCTCGATGTCCCGCCCTAAACAGCTCCACTTCCTCCCTTTGCCTCTGCCAATCTACCAGAAGCCACGCCTCTACTTTTATGCACGCGCATCGCGAAACATAATAAGGTTGCATCGGGTCACATTGATATATGTCTATGGGTCAGGTTAGAGCCAAAATCATATTTACCTGTTTGCTGTTGTGATGCTCGGCCTTGTTTCCGTGCACAGTTCCGCATTCACTTTGATTGACAGTCACAAAAACAGGAAGTTGAAGCCTATTGGCTGGGCGATCACAGCACTTGTTTCCATTTGTATAGGGGTCTATAGGACAAAGGCGGGACTTATATACATTGATGTACAGTATATGAATGACCACCGGCAGTGGAATATAGCAAAAGGCTAGCAAGTTATTTTTTTTGCATTTCAAAAGAATCATACATAGATTTCTCAGAAACTCCGGATATCAGCTTTAAAGCTCCAGTGTGACCAACATGTGGCAGTGTCAGGTGTTAATAATCACTGAGCCGAGCAGCAGCTGTGTTTTTATCTTTTGCTTTAACTCAACACACTTTCAATTTCAACACATCTGGTTTTTAAAATTGGAAAAAGCAAGATTATTTAAATACTTCACTCTTTCTTACAATATGGCCAGATATGGTGTTCATCAATCTTCCCTTGAGTTCTGCTCATTTGTTCCCTGAATAACAGTAAGTCCCTTCAGCCTGTAGATCTGCTAAAAACATCAGGGGAAAGGTGAATCCCACTGCAGAGTGGGAACATGCAGGAGTCACAGCTGTAGGGTCAAACGTAAGAATTTCAGCATCTTCACAGACCACCCCGGCACCTGTTGCTCTAATAGCACGCTGGGTGTCTGACAGTATTTTATTCACCAGGTGAAGCAGTGGAGCACAGTTTAACCCTGCCTCCCCAAAACAGCTTCTTTGACAATGCCATTTTTCTTCTGACAGTGAACAAATTAAACGGGGAACTTTGCTCTTAGTGAACCAGACGCCGGCGATAAGTCATAAGACTAGAACCAGCTGTCCACTGAGCAGCAGGTCCTGTCTAGTTAAGCATGGACTGCACTGTGGGCATGGTCTTAGGCTAAGCTATTCCTGTTTGACGCAAATGAAGCCATGTAGCTTGAGGCTAACATTTGGTTATAGCCTTTGATAACAGTTAACAACGGCTATTTGCAAAGTTTACCAAACTGGACATCTCTTCTTATCAACACTCTGTCTACTGCTTGGAATTAATCAGGAAAAGTTGGATCAAGAGTATCCAGATGTCCAATGAGATTCAGAAAGTGTAATTTGCTCTCCTGCCAAACACTCAACCTCTATCACAGGAACAACACAAGCAGCAGATCCGTTAGTTACTGTAAGCAAGGTTTGGTAGACCTCTGGAATGTAAAGGCCAGGTCAAAACATCACAGACAATGTTGTGTCCATTATTCTGCTGTTTCCGTCAGGGAATTGCATTTCATGAATGGTTTGCAACTATGCTTAGACAGATGGTTTGTGCCAAGGTATCATCACCATAGCTATAAGGACCCATATAAGGACTGCTTTGCAACAACAACATATGATGCACTATTTATAGAGACACTTTTCTACCAGATCAAGCATCAACATTTTTAGTTTCTGCCTAACAGAAGCTAGTTATTTGGATCAGACCTGGCTTTGTCTACCACACGTGTCAGTTAGCACAGGGTCACCGTGTGACCCTCTGTCTGGGTCAACAGTTTTCATCCTTAGACTCCTTTTGATGGCAGTTAACCATTGCCAACAATGAACTATCAAATAAACAAAAAGTAACTAAATACGTAGGTTTTGACTGTGGGCGTGGCTCCTGGAGCAGTTAATCAATGCCTAGTCTATACTATAAAATCTCTAAACAACAATCTATGCTATGTTACTCAGTACTCACTATACATCTCTATACATTGCAGAGTCCACAGGAGCTAGTTTTTGTAGAAGGGGTGGAGCCAACAGTGGTGGTTTGTGATGTAAGAAGCCCCCCAAACATCACAAAACACCATTCTCAGCTAATAACAAAATGTGATTGTAATAGCTTGGTTTTACCCATAGAGGGCAGTCTCTTTTACATCTTTAAAACTAAATATTTCAAATTAGAATACTTTGTACTTAAATATCAAAAGTTGGGACAGTAATCAATCAACAACACTATTTTATTCATACCCAAATACATTTGTTTTCAGCAGAAATAAGTTGTTTTTGGGATTAGTTACTCTTGAAGTTGATATGCATAGAAATCATGAAATAATTTTGCTATATCAACCGTTTAACCAGTGTCATGCTAAGGCAACGTCCAGTAATATCCACTTGAATTCTTCAAGGTCACAAATGCACAGCAGATTAATAAACAGTAAAAAAAAAACAATAACTCTCCATGATCAGGACCAGGTACGAGTGTGCTGGTCTGCTTTGTATTTAGCTACAAGCACTGGCTTTATGAGACCAGGATGTTCCGATTTCTCTTTTTACCTAAATTCCCATAACGCAAGCTGTATTCTGTATCGCAATAAAAGCCATTTTTTTTCTTTTTCCCAAGCACATTAAGATTCACATCTAATGACAGCAGGAGTCACAGCTCCCTCTCAGGCTCAGGAAACAGAGACTTCCTGTTTTTGGGTCCAAGCTCTATTGTTGTCATAAACAGCCTGTTATGGCGGTGCTAACTCTCCCTTTCTCGCTCTTTGTCTGGTTCTTCTCCGCCTCTACACATATTCCACCATTGCTCTTTTGTACATCACACATTGTTATCAGGACCTTTCACTTTGTTAACATTGATCGTGATGACAGGGAGAGCGAGTCAACGGAACTCTCCATGACCACTTCTCCTCTTCTATTCCTGCCTCTTGTCTCTGTGCTTTGGTCGGAGTCACAGATGAGCATCGGTTTCAGCACTTTGAGCATCTCCTCCACCATCGCTCTGTTTCTGCCAGTCCCTCTCATGTTGTATTTTTCTACTTTCCTTCTGCCCACGCTGCTGCTCCTCATTGTCTGTATTGACTTATTGTTGAGGGAACTGTGGTGCAGCACGGATGCAGTCAAGGTGAAAGATCTGGTGTCGTTGAATTGTCTGGGTAAGCAACAGCTGGATTTAATGCAGCATTAAGGTCACTGAAGGCTGCACCTGTACATCCCCCCCCAGTTCACCCTCCCAGTCCAAACCAGTCCTCCTTCCTCCCTTCACAGTCTCTCTCTCTTTTCGTGTCAGCTGCGAACTCACTGGTTATTTATCATACCTGCTGTAACCTCTCCCCCGTCCCTCTCCTTTTTCCGTTCCACACACACACACTTTCCTCCTTTTATCTTCATTCTTTACCCATCATCCATCCCTCCCTCTTACATTCTCACACTTTCAGGCCCTTCCTGCTCACAGGCTGTTGTGCGCCGTCTGCCAGGCCTTCTCGGCTGGAGCGCAGGTTTCCTGAGAACCGGAACTAAACAAATGCTGGCCGGGGACAAACGCTGAGAAAAGTCAGGTCCAATGTTCCCGCTGAGTGTTACACACACTCTGCTGCTGCCGCCCATTCCTAAGACACAACTCACACTATGGTGGCAGTAATGATGGTGCAGCTTTCATAATGATGGGCTTGGCGTTTATTGTGCCGAAGAAAAGGGAGCAACTTGACCCTGATTTACAGTGATATGTCTTTAAGTTGTAATACAAGCAGCAAATGTGTTTTTAACGAACAGAGCATAGTAGATGATCAGGCTTCTCCCTAGGAATTTTTCACAGCGTAGGGTGCGCAAACGAGCGCTGCTGGCACGTGTGTTGTAGGGGGGCCCAGAGGTATCTCCCCCAGAACATTTTTAAATTCATAATCTTCTGACGGCCAGATTTTGTGAATTATAGCTAAAGTTTTGCTTTGTTACTGCCAGAAGTTAATTGTTGATCTGGTGAAGGGTCATGATGATGAATGGAATTAGAGAGTTACTCATGCTTGGTATTGGTCCTCCACTAATAAATACTCGGAGACACTGTATAGACAAGAAATAACATTTTATTCGAACACACACACACCTTTTAGGTTGGACGGTGATTAGATTAGATTACGGGTAGAATAGATTGACTTTATTAATCCCTTGAGAAGGCTCCGTCAGGGAAATAACATTTCCAGCAGCATTACAGAAAGAAAAAAAAAGCAGCAAACAGGATTTCAATAATATTTAAATACAGAATAATCGAGAAGAAACCAGAATGTACAGATATAAATAATAAATGGGTTACAAAGCGGAAAATGCATACAGTAGAGCTTTAATTTGGCCTCAAAAGGAACCCGGACCCCAGCTTGAATCTTACAGAACACGGCTAGAACCGGTCCGACCCGAATGAAGCCGATGTCTCTTGAAGCCCGAACCCGTTTCAACCGGACAGTATTCACATCCGTGTATTCGCATGTAGAATGATCCATTGCAAGTTATAAACATGACGAGTAGCTTCATGTGCTCTACAAGCTACATCCACTCTGTTTATATTGGAGGGTGATTATGGTTACCATGCACACAGGCAACAATGGGGGCAGCTAAGTGGCTGCAGGGGTCCTCGGAGTTCTCAGGTAAGGACGGGTGCATCAGAGCAATTCGCCTGTAGACGGTGCGGCTGATGTGTGCGTTTCTGGGTTAAGCAGATTAAAAAGAGTTGAAAAAACACGGGCACGCCTGGGAGTCCAAATGTGCAACAATTATTACAATGGTACCGATTAAAAAAAAAAAACAACAGAAAAGTCCGCTACGCTGGTTGAATCAGACCATAGGGGGCGACACCACTCCATGGGGGAGCAAAATTACACCGTAGGGGGGCCTTACGCTCAACAGCGCTGGATTATGTTTCCCAGACTTACAATCAGTTCACGATGTTATAACTGCATAGGAAATACAGATTTCACTTTAAAATTAAAACAACATTAAAAAATCAGATTATTATCAATAAAATAAAGAAAATATTATCTTTTCAACACAAAATGAGACATGAAACTAGCTAATTATGTGTCTTCGAGATCAGCCACTCTGAATAACGCTAAAGTCATTTAAAAGAATCCCCATTTCTTGTTTTATCTTTCATATGGCAGATGCCATCACCAGAAAGCACAGTGCATTAAAAGAATTTTATATTTATGTACAGTAATACATTATGTATATAACTGAATTATTTTTGCTTGAGGAAACTAACCCAAAGGATCAATAAAAAGAAAATTGACACCTTACCCCTCTTCAAATCCCGACTGAAAACCCATCTCTTTCAATCTGCCCACTCTCTGTAAATTATCATCCCTAATGTCACCTTCTATGCTTTTCTTTTCTCTGTATTTACTGTTTTTTATGTATTGCACGGTTTTTATTATTCAGTTTTACTATTCTGTTTTCATTACTCTGTTTGTATTGTAAAGTGTCCTTGGGTGGCCTGAAAGGCACTTTTGAATAAAATGAATTATTATTATTATTATTATTATTATTATTATTATTATTATTATTATTCAAATGTATTTAAATAAGAGGAACTCTAGTCACAATAGATACTCCAATCAAGCTATTAAGAAAAACAAACAAGCAATCAAACAAAAAATACATAAAACAAATAAATAAAATGAATTAATCTGTGAGATATACATTCTTCTTCCTCATTTTTGTACTTTTCAAATATATACAGTATATTTTGTAAACAGCATTATATTCATACTTTGTTTTGTTTCATCAACATCGTTCCAAAACCACCCCACAAATGGAAATATACAATACATTATGTTAATAAATAACTGACTAACTAACTCAAACTTCAGATGTATGTCAGTTTGTGTTTTCTGATAACAAACTACATTCCCCACAAGGCTGTGCTAACATTTGACGTCATCACAGCGCGCATAGCTGAGGTGGCGATTGAAACCGGGTAAACAGAGGATTGTTTCTTCATAAAGGTACATTTAACACATATCTACTTTAACTAACTTAAGCTCATTGTGAGTTTTAGTGTTTTTATTTCTGTTACGTTCATTTCCCTTTCCGCTGCTTCGTGCATATTGCCTTAGCAGCTCCTAAGCAGCGTGCTAATGCTAAATGCTACGTTTTCCTCCGGCAGGTTCGTTCACCTGAGGACCCAGTAGAGTGTCCATCATGACGAAGCTCCTGCAGTGGCTGCTCGGGGTGTCGCTGGTTCTCACCGCCTGGGCTCTGGTCTCCTTTGACCTGCTGGAGCTGAGCCTGCCGCCGGCTTACAGAGAGATGGCCTGGCCCATGCCTCTCTACCTGCTCGTCTCATTCGGCTGCTACTCCCTGGCTACGGTGGGATACAGAGTGGCCACGTTTAACGACTGTGTGGATGCAGCCAAAGAGCTGCAGGTGCAGATAAAAGAGGCTAAAGCTGACCTGAGGAAAAAAGGCTTAAAGATGTAGAGACTGTAGACACTGACTGCATCAAACTTCTCTGGGATGTTGGATTTACCACGAAAACGACAGGATTAGTGGAACATATTGAATGTGAATTGATGGACAACTATTTTGTTTCCTCATTTAAATACATAACCATGCGGATAAGATTATAATTGTTTTTGGTTTTTTTCTGGCGGTCTGGGGGCTATACATGTGGTCCTTGCTCTAATTTTGTGGTCCCTGCTAAAATATACACACAAAATGTCTCCAAAAACACACAAAATGACAGAAAAATACATTTGAAAACAAAAATACAAAAAAGGGCTTAAAGGACAACAAAAATGACTACAAAACATCACTGAAAACGCACTAAAGGACAACAATAACACTAAAATGACAGTAAAGCTCTTGTTCTTTTCTGTCTTAATGCTCAGCTTGGTCATTATTCTAAATAAAAGGTGTCAAACTCAAGGCCCGGGGGCCACATCTGGCCCTTTAGAGCAGGGGTTCTCAACTGGTATCACTCTGGGACCCACATATGTCACGGTCAGTAAATTGTGACCCACTTTTTTTTTTTTTTTTTTTTTTTAAGAATTCAACCAACCAAATTTAGTTTTTCAAAAATAGCTGTTGTAAACACACATACATAATCTTTTTTTAAAACATAAATCTATATATTTTCCCGTGCAACATGCATTTCACAGCATGCCTGTCAAAAGGGAAGTTAATTTCAAAAATAAAAGACAAGTCCAACATGAGAGAGATTTATTTATTTATTCTTGACCAGCTGTCCGCGTCCCACCCAGTATAGATCGGCGACCCACTTTTGGTTCCCGACCCACCAGTTGAGAATCGCTGCTTCAGAGCATCAAATTTGGCCCACTTGAGAAAGTAAAGGTGATAGAAAAAAAAACATGGGATGGGATGTTGGATTTACCATGAAAAAGTCAGCATTAGTGGAATATATTGAATGTGAATAAGTGGAAAGCTACAATAGTTTTTTCTGTTACAATTCTGGTTATTTTGTTGTGCATTGTAATGTACAAACAGCATAGTATTATTCATCTTAAAGTGGTTAAACTGTCACAGATTAAACAGTCAGCTGACAGATATCTTTGATTTTATCAAGCTGATCATTTTTAGAAGCTCTTTTTTTTTCTTCTTTAATTTCCTCCTAACAAAGACAACTATGTTCAAGAGTGAATACTGCGTGCCTGTGTGGTGTGAAGCTACAAGTTGTCCCAAAAAATCAACAAACTCATACAGTTCTGTCCTATTTAGCTATGCCACAGTATCAACCTTTAAAGCAGACATGGGCAACTGGGGCCACATGGCCCTTGGGCTATTTCTGTGCAGCCCCCAAGACAAGAAGCCCACAGAAAACAGCAAAAATGTTGACAAAAATACACAAAGCAACAACAAAAACACATTTTTTCCCCCATAAAATACATGCATGAAAGACTCATAACACATAAAAAGGGACATCAGAAACACTCAACAATCACCTAAACATACAAAAATAACTTCAAAGATGCGCACAATGCCAACAGAATTCCACAAATCGTGCACAGATTGTCAACACACATTCTGAAAAATAAAATGCCAACATAACACAAGAAATAACAAAAACACAAAATGTCAGGAGAGATTCCCAAATTAACAGATCCACAAAAAGTAACAATACAAAAACACACAAAATACTAAAAACTAAAAAAAAACAACAAATGCTAATAAAACCCTTTGTTCTTACCTGTATTAATGCTCATATTGATCATTATTCTAAATGCTGACACGAATGTTGATCATGTGGCCCTGCTGTGATAATAGTTGCCCGTCTCTGCTATACATTTCCAGTCATTCCTGTTCTTTCGGACGTTATTGTCTGAATCTGATGCTTTCACATGGCTTCAGCTGTAACTGCTGTATATTATGTGGATGTACAGTATGAACAACGTACTGTTCCTGTAGATGTTTGCATTCCTTTGTTTAGATTGAACGAGGCCCTGCAAGAGCTGCAAAAATTCGATTAAATGGAATTTCTATTTTCTTCAGACGTGTAATGTGTGAACGTCTTGTATATGACACATTCCTTCCTCGCGTATATAGGACATGGCCTGGAGGCTTTGCATCAGCTGCTGAATGCATGTCTCTGTGTGTGGAAAAAACACTCCTTTTGTCTCATGTTGAAGTGAAGACTCAGTGAGGTTTATAGTAGGGCTGGGCAAGATGGACCCAACCGAACGTCATATTGATATTTTGTTCTCCAAATGACGATGGACAATATAAATCTCGATATTTTTAACTCAAAAAATATTTAACAAACAATTCTGGGTGAAATTTGCTAATACAAAATGCCACTCAAGCACATTTATTAACAAACAGCTGCAAAATATATGCTGCTTTAGATGCCTTCAACAAACTAATATTTTTCTTTTTTACAATTTCTGCCCATTTTGCAGATTTTCACCCTTTTCATGCAACTACACTTTGCCATATTTTAACGTATTTTCATCACTTTTTTTTTTTTTACATTATTCACATTTCTGCCACTTCCAGCACTTTTCCCCCTTAATGTCGCACATTGCGACCCATTATTGTCACTTTTCACCATATTTCAAGCTTAATTGTGTCAATTTAACCACATTCACAATTTGTCATGGCCATTATTTGCCAGTTTAAACTAATTGTTTCAATATTGACACTTTGTTTTTGGCCGACCTGCAACTTTTAACCAATTTCTGTGGTTTTTAAAATCCCATTTCACCACCTTTTCCACCATTTTTTGGTCACTTTAAGATGACTATATACTATTGCCCATATAATAATAAACTTCCTGGATAACAGTGGATATTATTCAGATGAATAAATAAATGATGGTTATCACAGATTCATAGAACAACAGACCATCATTTTGCTGACTTTATGGATGGACCCCAAAAATCTCTCCCCAGGTACAGTTGGGGTCCCCAGTCTCTGGCACCTTCATTTTGGGGGTCGCAGGCTGAAAAATCTCGATATATTGCCCAGGTTTAGATTACAGTCTGTTTTTGTAGGCTCTCTAAATCTCATTTACAAAGTCCCTGCTGTACATGAACAAAGCATAAATGAATACTAGGCATCATTACAGGCTTTGAAAAATTCTGAACTAATGCAAAAAAAAAAAAAAAAAGAGTTGGCAGGTTTAGTGCGCAGCCTTTGTGAGCATCGTCATCCTTTGGCTGGAGCCTCATTATTCCTTGCAACGCCACCGCCAAGCTGTTGAGAGACAGACTGAATGAGACTGGATGAGAGGCCACCTGTTAGTGAAGAGGAGATCTCCAACTCTGGCAAACAAACCAAAGGGATCCCCTCAGTAAGCAGTTATTATCTTTAAAAATTATTTTTATGCTCCCACATTAGACTTCTGCTTATTCCTTAACAGCAGGGGTTCTCAACCTTGGGTTTGCTAGACACTGGGAGGGGTCGTCAGATGTTATTTGAGCCCATTTTTGGCTTTTTTTTTTAAACCCCTTTTTCTGCAACTACACCAAACTTTAACCTATTTTTCATCAATTTTTAATGCATTTTTGCTACATTTCTGACACTTGTCCACCACATTTCAACGTCTTTCCTGCACATTTTTTTTTAACTTTCAAAACATTTTTGGACCTTATAAACCCTTTTCACCACTTAACATCACATATGTTGACCCATTACTGTCACTTTTAATCTCTTTTCACCATATTTCATGCTCATTTTTGCCAATTTAACCACATTCACAATTTGTCATGCCCATTATTTGCCAGTTTAAACTAATTGTTTCTACTAATTGTTCAAATATTAACATATTTTTACCATTTTTTCTGTCTGTTTTTGGCAACTCTATATTTGCAACTTTTAACCAGTTTCTGTGGTATTTAAAATCCCATTTTTTCATCATTTTTGGTCACTTTGAACCCATTTTATTTCTTGATTAAAACAATGATTTTCTATGGCGCAATAAATGCTAAACTTTGTGGATCACAGTGGATATTATTCAGATAAATAGATAAATGTGGTTATCACAGATTGATAGAACAATGGACCATCATTTTGCTGACTTCAGGGATGAGCCCTAAAAGATGTCTCCCCTTTATTCCTCCTTATAGATGGCCCTGTGTAATTTCCCGCAGAGACAGATTTATGGACACTTAAACAAAACAACCTTGAGTTCTGCAGCTTTTATTTTCCTTTTTGAACTCCATTTGGTGAGTGAGTGGCAGCATGAACAAAAGAGGATGCACTCGATACAGTAACAGAAACACAAAACACCAGAAGAGAAATCCATAATAATGATTGCACGGTGACTCACTATCGCTTCTCGCCAGTTTGTTCCTCGCAGTCAGAAAGTTGTCGAGGGCTGCCTTTGCATTTTAATCGACTTCTTAACCATTCTGCTTTGTCAGATTTGAGCAGAGCAGTTATTAGGGGTGAATCATTTCAGCAGCAGCAGTTACAGGCTTTGAATTATTAGCTGAGCTTTTTAGATGCCAAAAGGATTTGGGCTGAAAACAGTATTTCACGTCTGAAGTTAAGTAAGGTGAGGTCTGTTTCTTTCCATGGTTAATCTGTTGTTTGAAAGGTTTTGATACATAGATGTTACACATTTCTCTTATTCAAGGGTTCTAAACCTTGGGGTCAGGACCCCATTTGGGTTTGCGAGACACTGGGAGGGGGTCGCCAGATGCCTTTAAGAAACAAAGAATATTTTGTGAACAATTTGAACCCATTTTTGCTTATTTTTATCAGCTTTCTGCGACTACACCAAACTTACCATATTTTAACCTATTTTCATTACTTTTTGTTACCATATTGTTGCTCGTTTTAATGCATTTTTGCTACATTACTCCCATTTCTGACATTTCTCCATCAAATTTCAATGCCTTTCCACTTTTAAGACATTTTCGACATTTATAAACCCTTCCCACCACTTTCCCCAATGTTGCATATGTTGACCCAATATTGTCACTTTTAACTTCTTTTCACCGAATTTCATACTTGTTTTGTTTTGGTTTTTTTTTGCCAATTTAACCACATTCACGATTCATCATGCCCATTAGTTGCCATGTCTAAACTAATTGTTTTTACTAATTGGTAAAAATGGTTTAAAGTGTCAATATTGGAACACTTTTTCTGTCCGTTTCTGGCCACTCTAATTTGCAACTTTAAACCAATTTCTGTGGTTTTTAAAAAATACCATTTCACCACCTTTTCCACCAGTTTTGGTCACTTTTAACCCATTTTATTTCTGATTAAAACAAGGCTTTAAGTCTATAAGATGACTATATACTATGGCACAAATAATAAACTTCCTGGATAACAGTGGATATTGTTCAGATAGATAAATAAATAAATGATGGTTATCACAGATTCATAGAACAATGGACCATCATTCTGTTGACGTTATGGATGGACCCCAAAAAGCTCTCCCCTTTATTGCCCCTCATAGATGGCCCTGTCTCCACATGACTGTTCTTCAATGTTCAACCACCTTCAGGTACAGTGGAGGTCACTGGTCTCTGGCACCTTCATTGTGGGGGTCATAGCCACAAATGGTTGCGAACCACTGGTCTAATTAACAGTGAAAACAAAAGATTACCATGTGAATAACAGAATAGATTACCATGTGGATGTAAGATGAACCTAGTTTTTAATGTAGGGTAACTTATTCCATTTTATAATTGGTTTTTTTTCCCACAGGAAAAACGTTTTACAGGTTGGAGTTAAAAACACCTTCTACTCTGTGAGAGACGACACTAAAATGGAAGTTTCTGAGAATCTGTTGAGGATTGAGACATGAGTACGAGGTGCAATCTACTCCTGAGACACCATAAAAAACAGCTGTGACATTTTTGTGTGCTGCAAATAAATCCAACAAGAGAAGCTGAGATTTAGGGCTGACAATGACAGGTTACACACAGAAAACTCTTGTTTTCACTACCCACAAATAACAGGAAAAAGAGAGAGAAGCCAAAGCAGAGGGGACGTGTAATCTTGATGTCAGATGGAGATTTGATATTGGTAAAAGAACAATTATTCCAAAATCTGCCAAATTTTCCTCCAATTAATCCACAAAATGTCCCCAAATTCCCAACATTGAGGAAATCTTAGTGAAGATCCTGCAGGAACTGATATATTCACATTCGTCTCTGACAGCCCTGTCTATAACCTCGCTGTCATCTGATGCTAAAAGTGGCACTCAAACGCTAAAGGGAATGAGCGGCTTCCACGCTTGTTGCTGCATTAAACCGACATTTAATCCCAACATGTTAAGTATAATTAATGTTTCAAAAAGGAATGTGACCCAGGTTAAAAGTCACTCGTCGGTCAATGTGCTGTTATTTGCTGCTCGTCAGTACACTGACTTCACACTCCAGGTCAGCTTAGAAGCTTTACAGTTACAAATGCTATATAACAGCCACAATAATACTTGGTAACCTCCCAGAGGTCCATAGCAAAGCTGATAGGCCTGGCACTGTGAGCAGCAACAGACGCTGACTGGACATCATGTGTTCTGTTGATGGGAGGCTCGATTCAGTCCAGAAATGAAGATAAAGACCAGCTGCTGACGCTAAACCTGATCTGAATCATGGCTTCCTCCCAAGTGGTTTGTAAGCATTCAGATTCACCTCTAATCTCACAATAAACTGCATTAATCTAGTCTTTAACTGTTTTTTTTTTTTTTTTAATGGGAAGCAATGGTTTGAAATGGGGTTAGTCTAGATCTTCAAATTTTGTGGCCCCCAAAAACCATCTACTCCAAAATGACACAAAATGTACAAAATCCCTCCCAAAACAACAACAAAAACTCACAAACTATAATACGAAGCACAAAACAGCATAAAAAAAAGGGAAAAAAGTGACAAACACCCAAAAATGGGTGACCCCGGGGGCAGTAATTTTACGTGGCCCCGCTACAGCACAAAATGTCTTGAAAAACACACAAAATAACTTCAAAAACACAAAAAAGGACAACTTTGTACAACACAACAACAAATATGCCCCAAATAACCACAAAATAACAGAAAACACACTAAAGGACAACAATAACACCTAAAACACCAACAAAAAGACGCAAAAATGTTCAGGATTAATGCTTGCGGTCAATACTCTAAATGCTAACATGAATGTAGAAATTCTAGCCCTTGGATCAGATACAATAACATAATAAAACTACACATAACTGCAACAAAAACACACAAAACAACAACAAAAATGTACTGAAATGACCGGAAAATATATTAACTGGCAAAACCAAGACAAATGCCATTGTTTGTTCATGTATTAATGATCATAATGGCCATAGTAGTTCCTCTGGTCCTCAGCTTTTACTGTTTGTGCTTCCTGTGTTCCTTTAACATTCATTACAATGTTAAAGGTCTCCCACTCGCTGTTCACATTTACTCAAGCTGGTATGTTGAACGAGTGAGTAAATAGAAAGAAGTGTTCCCTGCTGACGAGCCCACACTCTGCGGAGCCTCTACATAAGGTCGGCCGGTTAAGGGCCTTGTACGACAGGATTAATTTATGGCCGTCTCTTTGAAAACATCGGGCACTTGTGAGGCTGTGGCACCGGAGTTTGGTGTTACAGCTGTTTTTACTGTCACGGCTGTAAAGCTCCCCTGGGAAGAGTGAGACAAGACCAGGAGAGAACAATGAATCAGCATACAGCATACAAGTCGAGCAGCCAAGTGTTGTGGGAGAAAAGGTGTGTGTGACAGGAGGGGGTGTTTTGTAATCAGAATGAAAACTCAGCATATGTTCCTAAAACAGAAGAACCGTTTATTTATTCTTCAATTTAAGACTCCGTGTTAATAAGAAGCAAAGATTTGACCTGAGTTTTCTTTATTTCTTTTCTTGAGTTCTTCCATTTTTTTTTCAGCCACGTTGACTTTGAAAACATTTGCCTTGTGTTGCATTATCATTTCTGTTACATTGTTGCCTCATCCATGGGAGCTATTTCCAGAAATGGGTGTGCTTTCAGGGAAATCTTTTCCCTTCAATATATCCAAAAGTCAATGAATCAAAAAAAGCAATGTTGTTTCAATGCAAATATGCTTTTTGTTGTCATGGTGCTTTATTGTAGGAGTGTAAATCACCTGTTTTATTCTGATATGATATGATATCAATTATAAGAACCATTACATTTTTGCCAATGTCACAAAGATTTCAATTCGATTTGATTTAGAAACCTGTGATTGATACCAGACAATTACATTAAAGAATAAATACACAATGTTGATACATTTTGGGAATTTTATTGCCTTACTTTTTAAGGCATATACATGAAAAACATTCTTTGAAAAAAATGGCGATTAATTTGATTAAATCATTGATCAAACAATCGATTAATCAGTCTACAATTAATCATTACACCCCTACTTTATTCCATTTGACACAATCCTTCACTGAAGCTGCACACAAACCAACTATAATACGAATAATAATGTACAGTATAAGGAAAACAAAACAAGACAACGTTCTGGTTTTCCAAAAATATCTTTTATTTCACATGAAAATTTGTTCACATTTATAATATCAAACAAGTCGTTTTTTTTCTTAATATATTCTATATATATATTTATATATTTATATATGTACATATTATACAGTTTTCTTTCTTACACATGTACAAAATTAAGTAACAAGAGTTCAGGTAAAAAAAAACAACAATAAAACAAACTTCAATGGCATCATACACAGTTGTGCTTTATCGATTGAGTCTGCCTGTTTGATGCAGATGTGATGAGTGACTGAACAAGCAACTAGATCATTGGGTTTGTGTTAAATCAGCTTCAACACTGACGGACTAAATTTAAACTTCCTCAAATGTTTGCCTCAGCCTTTAAAAAAATGAAAATCAGAAAACTGAATCAACATTTAGAGAAGACCCGCCTCTCTGAGGGTCCACGCAACATTTCAGTGTCAGCATTTGGCAGAAAAGATCCAAAACGCTATACTTTATTTTTCTCTGAACGATTTTGTTTCTGAATTTTGTTGTGCACATTATGGGGCGCCGATTGTAAAGTTGCGCATGTTAAAACAAACAGCAACTTTAACAACAAACCTTGTTAAAAAATCTATGTGAATTTTTTTATGTTACTTCTGTTTGAGAAATTTGTGCCATTTACTTTTCCCGTAAAAATATAACGAGTTGACGTTAAATCTAAATGTTAAATATTAAATCAAAATGGTAAATGTTAAATCAGAATCAGAAACTGTATTTGTCATTGCACGTTACAAAGCCACAGAGCAAGAAAAGTTCATTTCAGTTTCATCCCGTCCAAAGAAACATGAAATATATAACATGGGGGGACAAGAACGGGAGATTTTATTTTGGTACTTCCGGGGAATTTGCATAATAGCTAAATATTTAGTTCCACCCATGACATTTAGATTTAGCATTTAGATTTAGCATTTAGATTTAGCATTTAGATTTAGCATTTAGATTTAGCATTTAGATTTAGCATTTAGATTCAACATTTAACATTTAGATTTAACATTGACACTACAGTTTTACAAGAAGTAAATTTCACAAATTTCACAAACATTTCTGTAAATCTGGCCAAAAGTAACGTAAAAAATTTCACATACGTTTTTTAAACAATGCTAAATGTTGCGAAAAGTTACTGTTCATTTTAGCATGCGCAACTTTACAATTGGCGCCGCATAACTAACACTGGTTTCTAAAAATTTGTGTCCACACTGCGTGTCAAAAACTACTATCCAACGTTAGATTTATTACCGTTAGCTTGGAGATAAAGACAGTGTTAGCCAATTAGCCAAACGCAGACAATACTGTTTATCCAAAACCAATGTGTGTGGATTCAAGCCAGAAACAACAAAGAAATTTGCACATTTCAAAAAGGAGCTCACACTTTCTCCTGATCTCCAGTCAACGCAGCTGGACTTCCATTCACACGAGTACAAGCGTTAACAGGCCGTGGGGAGAAAACCCTTTGACGCTGCCATCAGTAAACATTTGATCTTGTTTGCACATTGTATATACAGTTAAACTCCTCAGCTGCAAAATGCTATAAATTATCTTCACAGAATGTACACCTACCTAGCATGATCTGACAAAGCGTTTTCATGTGTTGTGGAGTGTCTGAGACCAGTGTGCGTGACTGTGTGTAGTGTTGATGTGGTGCGTCTTTAACTGTGCATTATTAGTGCTGCAGTAGACAAACACATGGTCCGAAAAGGAATGGTTATCGTCATGAAAACAGCTCCTGTGTCTTTTAATGCTACATTTAGAGAATCACTTGATGTCACTCAATATCATTACGATAGCAAACACTACAAAGGGTACACAATGATCAACGTTTGAATAGTGTACACACAGGAGAGATGACTGATCTTTGGCTCCAAAGGTCTAAGGAAGCATTTGGTTGAAATGCTTTTAATTCAGTCTCACTCGTCACCCTTGTGATTCAAAGATGTTCAAGTCCGCGTTTTCCACTCTTGATAGTTCCTCGGCCACTTTAGGTTCCTCTTCTGTTTCTTCATATTCTCTCGTAAGCCTGTTCTGCAAAGTGTTTCTTGGAGAGACCCCAAAAAGACAAATCCAGATAAGCTTTGTCTTTTTCCAATAGGAAAGACAAATAATATTTAAAAAAAGGGAATAAAAACTAGATGTTAGCCGACAAATGCACGTTGTAAAAACTTGAAGTTCCTCAGCCAGAAGTGAGTCCGTCTGTTCTTTACAAGCTCCAGCAGTCTCTCCCTGTGGCCAGCACGGGGCACAGATTTTTTGAGTCTGTGGTTTTCCACCCACACAGACTGACTTCATTGTAGTCCCTGGAAAACAGTCCACCTAAAGGAACGTCTTGTGTCTTGTGCTCTCAGTGTAACAAAAGCAGTAACAAAAAGGGGACTAGCAATGAGAGGACTGTGAGGGATGTCGCTGCCACGGCAGAACTTGTCCGTACGCTCTTCTGGACATTTGGCAGCACAACCACTGGGTCATCTGCTTCAAGACAAAAATACACAGACTAAGCATACATTGATCCTAGACGTGGATATTTAAATGCTCAGGTTTGGTCAACATACCTGCAGGTAGTCTGTTAGATGGATTGTGAACCCCTCCCCCGGCTCCAACACCAAGCCCACCAGTTCCCCCTTTGGAAACTCTAGCTTCTTGAGATCCTAGAAAAATGAAATAAAACAAATCCCACTGAATTAAAAATTCTGGTTACATTGGTTTATAATGATCTCTTTATTCAGACAGGTTCTGGACTCACCATCAATAGCTACAACATCCACCCGAAGCCTGAGACACTCTTGGCCATGGTGGTGCAAAGGCTTGGCTGCAGAGAAGCAGAAACACAAGACAAGGTGTTAACGGTCTCACTAATGCATTGATCCCACTCTGGCCTCTTCATCCAACTTGTAGCGTGTGTGCATACAATCACACACTTTAAATACTTGGCAGCAATATCAGACAGGAGCAAAGTTTTTGGAAGCAATCTGTGTGTGTGTCTAGTCCTGCTGTTAATCTAATTACACCCTTGCCCAAAGTAACAATACGACTCATGCTTTGTGGTCACATACTTGAAACGGGTAGCATTGTCTCCAGTTGGTAAAGTGTGTAAACACCCTGGATTATGTTCACACTGATCCCAACCAACTTGCTTTACAGCTGGTACATTAAAAAGAGAATATGATTTTAATGTTCTGAATTAATCAATATATAATCACAATTAATGTAATGGATTCCTCATTGTAAAACAAGTTTTGTGTTAAACTTTTAGGATTAAATTCAGTTACTAACAACTACTTGCATGAAGTCATAAACAAGCAGGCTGTCAAAATGTATGTGGAATAATTACCAGTGGTATCATTGTAGGATTTCGGTAAATACAAAATAATTTCAGATTTAGGAACTCTCTGGATGATTTGGTTTGTTGTTTGATATCCCAGCTGGACAAAACTTTGGGCAGTTAGCTAGCATATGCCTTCACTCGCATTTCTGTCTGCTTTCCTTAAAACTTTGCACACTTCCTTACAGGTTAAACAAATCCAAGTCTTGCAAATGTCTCGCTTAAAGACAAAAAAAAATGTATCTGATAAATACATGGTGTTGGTTTCATAGATTAAAAAAAACAAATGTAAATGGGTAAAATTGCTGTTCAAAAGTTTGTTTTGTTCTGTTTATTAACATTGTCGGTAAAGGTTCGCACATTGCATTGTGGGATGTGTGGTCCCCGAGACAGATGCAAAGCGCAAGTGTTTTTACTTCATTCTTACTGTGATTTTTTGTGTTTTCCACAAAAGTCCTGCCAAAGTGACTTCCCAACACATTTGTGGTGTTTTCACAGAGTGAAAGTTGTGGAAAAACAATGACAGATGTTTATTTTGGGGCTCAGGCGACACGATCCGAATCCGGTCGAAATGGAATGTCTCGTGGAGTGAGGTGACATCTTGGGGAATACCATAAACAAACTAGAACAACAATGGTATCAAACAAATCACTGTCCTTGTCTGGTGGAGGACCATGTAAAGTAAAATGACTTCTATACATCAGTTTATGGACTTCAAATCCCACAATGCAATGCGTGCAACTTTCCTGACAATGTCAAACTTTTGAGTGGCAATTTTAACCTTTTGCACCTTTTTTCCCAAGCAAACGATCTTCAGTTTGATCTGTGAGGCCTACACCTATGTCTTTATGTGATAAAAACACCATAGGCACGATATAATTATTATATTCAAGGTTTTCCTTTGCGGGTAAAAAAAAATCTCATCTTATTCTGAACTCTCTGAACTACGAGGTGAAGTATGATAAAAATATCTTCCTGATATGAGATGACATTTGCTTCAAAACACATCCTTTAAACAATACTCAATATAACAGGAAAGACAATCACTGACAGAATGACACTTACAGATATAATAATAGCTTTCTCCTTGACGAAACTCCTTTCCCAGGGTGAACGGTGTGAAGCGCTGAAACTTTTCGGAGAACTTTTCCGGTGCGTGAGGAGCAAATGGATGGCTGCATTCCCAACGCATCTGGTCGTACGACTGCGGCTTGCAACTTTCGTAGTCCTCGCGCTCCACCATGTAAAGCACATACCGCTCGGCATCTATCAAAGGCACCTCGCCCTGAGGGTAATGGGGGCAGACGATGTCCAGGTAGTCATTGAGCCTCACCTCCACAGTGTAGTCATCCCACACAAACCTGCAGGGAGAAGGCAGAGGATAGGTTATGCAGGTGCCAAAAGACTGATAACCATGGTAATAATATCAGAGCAGTAATAAATATAAATCTCAAACCCTGTGATTATATATTGATCGGCTGCAAGACAGTGTACAACGGGGAAATCAGGAGAAAGACTAAGAGGCTCTGGAAGTGAGAGATAGGAAACGAGAACGAGAGGACGTTTGAGTGTAACTATGTGAGTGTGTGTGTATGAGTGAATGAAGAGGGAAAACACAATAAGGAAGAGAGTGATGTGTTGAGAACATGCCCTAAATATGGATAGCTGGGAGGCCAGGGGAGATGCTGGTGCTGCTAGGTTGTTGAGAGCTAGCGGACTAAGAGCCATGTGTCCCTCAGGAGCTAAGTGATGGTCAAAGAGAAACATTAGCAGTCAGATGAGGACTGGAGGACCGGAGATGAGTATTGACATCCACAGGCCTTCACACACCCACTCATGCAGATTAGTGAAGTTAGATGCAAAACAACCAATCGACTTCAACGAAAGCAGAGGAGTTTGCTCATATGGAGGATGACAACAAGTTCTGCATACATGTGTTGTGTGTATGAGTCTAACTATCTTCCAACACACTCCCTCTGGGGGGAGGCGGTCAGGCTGTCTGTCTCCGACCTACATCCCTCCCTTTTTACTCCTTCACCTTTTACACCCTTTTTATGATGGTCTTTAAACTAAAGCTCATCCAAAGCTTCTCTGATCTGCTTTAATTACCACAAAGAAAGCAAACATGATAATCGGCAACTTTGATTCACAATTTGTTTAATGCAAAAACTCTTGGTTTGATTGAGGTTCTATGAAGTGGCCTCATCCCAAGTCTGTGTGATTCAGTCAAACACCTGGGTCCAGTTTCCTAGATATTGTGTTTATCTCCTGAGAAATACCACTAAAGGTATTTCAGCTCCTCTACCTTCCCCCTCCAACTGGGTATGGCCTCCAGGGGCAGCTCCCAGTGAACCCTTATTTCCCAGTCAAAGCCATCTATCACTGGCTCCGAGTAGTAGCTGACTGCCAGCAACACGCACTCACCCACACGTCCCGGTAATTCCCATCTATCAACAATCCAAAGCTGTAGCTACCTACTATTTACACTCACCAAACCCACTCTCTCTCTCTCTTTCTCTCTTGCTCACTCACTCACACACATACACACACACTGGTACACAGAGCTCTTAATGCCTATCACCTTACCTCCCCTACTGTTTAGGATCACTAGGGGTTCCCTGAGAATGAAAGAAATTTGACACACTCAAATATTTTCACAACACTTGAGGATACTATGTGTCCAATATTGAGTTTTGTTGTCCTTGCAATGAATATATGCAAGACTTTTTAGGCTTTCAACACCCACCCACCCCAAAGAGGGGGCAGCCAAGTGATGCCCTGTTTAATCAAATCCAAAGATCTTAAGTAGTCGCTAAAAGTGCGTCTCTCCTTCAGGAGACACCCCCCCCCCCTCCCCCCCCCCAAAGTACCGGGGAGCATTTGGAGAGTTTGTGTTTGTGTGACCAGGTCCACATGTGTGATCAAAGTGTAGGGCAACATGCTGGAGCCGCTCATTAGATCTTGTTGTTTTTTTTGTCCAGTGCTCTCCCTGGTACCACCGGTAAATGGACAGACGCTCTGGCTCCAAACCCCAAGTCCTGGCTCTCTCCCTCCCTCCCTCCCTCCCTCCCTCCACCACCTCCTCTTTGCACATCCTTGCCTGGCTGCATTCCTTCAACTCTGATGACCAGATAAACCAGCAACACCATTGCATACGATCGCTACATTAACACGGATCTTTTCTGGAAATTAAACATTCACTTAGCTGCTCCGATGATGAAAGGCTCTCGTTGACTTTTTTGGGGGTGGTGGTGCAATAATTATTGTTCCGTGGTGGCACAAAGAGCTTAGCGCTTATCTACAGTGCCTGCTGCCATGCTCTGTTTACCAGCGCGCTGCTAAAGTGTTTTTCCCACTGACACTTTCAATCCCAGTTGAATCGATAACACTATTGAACCAACTCAGTTGCCTGACAGAGATGGTATCCCTTTGCAAACAGTGGAAACACACACAAACAGAGTCCCTACACCCTATCCCTCCTGCACCCAGAGCCATGATTACTAACTGGTCGTGGTATGGTCCCAATGTGTTCATCAAAAGAGGGTCGACGGGGGGGTGCAATTAAAACACAAAAAGGGGTATTAAAGTTGCCCTGGAGGGGGGTAATTATGCCCTCCTGATCCCCAGTTCCCAGCCCCTTTAGGCTAAAGTCTGGAGGGGAGGCAAGGGAAATGAATAGGCGAGGGGGGGGAGGGGGGGCCTCAAAGGGCTCAAGTTAGAACTTGCTTTTGAAGTTTCAGTCAATCAGTGTTACAATGAGAGTGCTACAGTTGTTTCTTTAATGCCACCGTTTCATACTTCTACTCGCAACATGCCCAAACTGATTGAGTGCCTTACTTAACGCAAAGAACCGTTGCTGAATATTCACCAGAGGAAAGCAGGCAAATGCCTTTTATTAGCGGCAAATAGTTTTAATTATCCTCCTGTCTTTTGTTCCCCTCTAACACCTCAGCATTGAAATGTTTCACAGCATCAGCTTAATTAACAGATTGGAGAAGCACACTTCAAAGAAAGCTTGGTCTCCGTGTGATTGAGCCGCGCTAACGGAGTCAAATTATGCCACCTTCACTTTGGCAGACAAACCCTCTCCCTTTCAGTCTTCCACTGTGAATTTTTGGGGAATTATCTTCTTGCAGTCGGTTCTTTTCATCTTCAGTGGCCGTAACACATCCTGATTAAATGTCATTATCTATTCCAGAATGTTTTCTTTTTAATGACAGTGACACTGTAGACGTCACAGCATGAAAGAGGTCTCATGTTAGAGATGATATATGTAGCTATGGGAAATATGCAGCATGTGCTTGTGGTCTCAGCTTTACACAATGAACAGTGAGATTGTTTGTGTGTGAGACTCTGTGTGTGCTGCTTCCCCAAAGCTCCGAGGGCTTTGGGAGTGTGTTTCGGTCATGATAAGGTGGATAATGAATGCCAATAATGAACAGTGATGATAGCAGCGCAGGAATGGCAAGTGATTAGAACTGCAAGTGTGAGTATACAGTCTGGTGAAAAATGGGCAACAGACTGTTCCCAGACACGGTTCTTCCTCTCCTAAGCTGGAATTCCTGATTTATTGGAGACACTTTAGGAACACGAGTCTAATCTTTTTTATTTAATCTCTCTGGGCTCAGTTTTGCTTTCAACTTCACCTCTATCCCCTGCTTTCATTCATCCATCCATCACCTTTTCAACTCTTCGGCCTATCACCCTGTGGAATGCC
Source organism: Gouania willdenowi (assembly GCF_900634775.1). Lineage (NCBI taxonomy): Eukaryota > Metazoa > Chordata > Actinopteri > Blenniiformes > Gobiesocidae > Gouania > Gouania willdenowi. The sequence goes on from NC_041054.1 coordinate 7,977,804, forward strand.
AGACCTCTGAGTCAAGGAGGCTGCAACCTGGATCAAAGGTCAGACAATCGCCAAGTCAGCATCAGAGAGTTTTGTACAATAACAGTCTGTAAGAAGGAGCTTTTTGAATTAGGAGTTCTGGAGATGGGTGCTGCTCCAAGAAAGTAGGAGTCAAACATTTTTAAAGGTATTCACTTTAAATCTGCTGGAGACAAAGTTTTGGGATATAGAGTCCTGTAGACAAATGCATAGAAGTGTTTTTAGTTCATGCTTACCGTCATTTCTTGTGTTTCTCCACCAGACAAAAAATACAGTGATTCACTCAACACTATTTTGATCTAATTTGGCTGGATTCGGATATTTTCATGTAAACCCCAAAATAAACATCCACCATTGTTTTGGGCAGAGTTTTTTTTTTGGGCAAACACAAGAAATTACAGTAAGAATACAAGACACTGCCAAAGTGACTTCCCAACGCATTTCTGGTGTTTTCACAGATTGAACGCTGTGGCAAACAATGGCGGATGTTTATTTTTTGGATTTACAGGGAAAGACCCAAAATCCGGCCAAAATTGAATGCCTTGCATTGTACCTAATACAGGACTCTTCTTAAAGACTCTGTTTCTGACAGTTTCTTACATTCATTTTGAACAAAGCTTCCTGCCAAAAAACTTAACTTGTTTTCGTCACGAATGAGTGAACTGGAATGTGGAGACCACCTAATCGGCTTGGCCAAGTTGGGATTATTGGGTAAAGTATAGTCTGAGCTGGAGTCCATTCATCAGCACCAGAGCCTGCTTAATACAGGGGCTTAGAGTGCACAGCTAGGCCCAAAGCTGGGTACTGAGGGCAGGGCCCAAGTAAGGGCTGTTTTTTTACCTTCATTGTCCTTACATAAAGACAGGTATTACCCTTTACAGTGGTGTTTCGGTCTGAAAATGAAAATGTCCATATGCATTAGTGTCTAAGGAAGTGCTAAAAAAAAACGGGCCTCTTTCTTTCCAGATAAATTGGTGCAAAAGAACTGTATTGGAGAAAGATGAGCTTCTACAGCAGGGGTGGCCAATCCAGGTCCTCAAGGGCCACAATCCTGCATGTTATTAGAAGTTTCCCTGCTTCCACACACCTGTTTCCAATGATTGTGCTATGAAGGTCTGAAGAACGGAGAGAATACCAAAACATGCAGGACAGGAGCAGACCCTGGAGGATCTGGATGCAGAGATACAACACCAGCCTGGTTAATCAGGACTGTTTGATGCCATCTCTCAAATTCTTCTTGTTTCATCAGACTAACTATTCATCCATCAGTGTCGGCCGTCCCCTCCCACACTCTGTTCATCTTTCATCGCTCAATAAGCCAACTAGATCCTTGTGTCAACTCAGGCCCTCCCCCACCAGGGCTTTCTGAACCAATCACAACCTGCACTGGTGGTATTCCAACTATGCAACTCTCTGACCTGCCTTTTGCAGAGCCAAGCATAATGTGACGTGGGTATGCGGGGGTCGTCATAGAAACAAATATGGTCCGACTCCCTTTTCACATAATATTCCAGCCTCCATTCTTTGTGTGTGTGACTTTTTATCATCCATCTCAATCAGCTTTCTTGTGTCTGTCATTCAACCTTTGTCAGTGTTGGATCATTGCTTATTCTGCCGGCGTTCTTGGCTCTCCTTGCTGAGCGTCTCTTTACCTTCCAGCAGAGTGACAAAGCTTTAAGTCCAGCAGTGAAATAATTGGCTGATTCCTGCACTAAAGAGGCTTAGATGAATACATATGCTCTTTCCAACTGTCTCACACCATCTCCTGACCCATTTGTATCTTATAAGGGCTGGTTCAGAAAGGTCACTACTGACATCATATTTCTCAGGAAGCAAATATCCGTACAAGAATATTGATTTCCCCCCCCCCCCCATTCACTCCAGATAGACTTCTCTAAGACAAAACTTTTATTTCAGTATGTTGTTATATTTGCAATGTGAGCTCACTACTTAATAATCCCATATTTTACCATGGTCATTAAATCGCGACCAAACAAATTTAGTTTTTCAATATTAGCTGTTGAAAAAACTCATAATCTGTTTCAAAACATACAGCTATATATTTTCATGTTTAACATGCATTTCACAGCATGCCTGTCAAAAGAAAAGTTTATTTCAAAATAAAATAAAAGTCCAGCATGAGAGACCCATCAGTTGAGAATCAATGTTATACAGAGCACAATGGAAGCTGGGTTTTTTTCTTTACGGCTGCATTAATGTTGAAATAACACTAGTAATACTATGTCTGACCTGTAGGGGCGCCAATGTTTGCTTTGAGACATGTTTACGCTCGTAGATTTTCCACAAACTGACAAGTGATGAAACCTGATTTACACAATAGTCCCTTTTTAGACAACAACACAAACACAAAATGCCTTTCATTCACCACTGCACTGACTCACTAACTGTCACCAAGACTTGACAAACAAGTCTAAAAGACACGTGCACACCACCTTTGATCTATGGCTCAAAAACGTCACTGAGACGTTAAGAAAGGGATTGTAATAATTGGGAAAAATAACAACCAGTCATGTAATGGAGATGTTATCCAAGGGATTTAGTGTGGGAATGAACGCTTATAAGGATGGAAAAGCAAAGGTGGAGAAAAGTCAGCGGATGTCTGGAGAGCAGATAAGGAAGAGGCACAAGGACATGCAAGGGGGCAAAGAAACACCGCAGAGGTCGACCTGGGTAATGCTGATCACTAGACAATCCCAAATAGAGAAATATCAACATTTGACGGCAAAGGAAGGGGGACTAAATAAAACAACCAGAGTGATTCACTTCTAATCAATGTACTCGTTTCTAACACAAGCCTGGGAAACACAATCTGGTCCTGCATCCCCTCCTCGTAGGTCTTGCGTGTGTTGGTGTGTGAGAAATGTATTGTTTTGTGTGCCGACAGGATACGCGCTTTTCCCGGGAAAAGCGTAAGCAGGAAATATAGCACTACACAGGAGAGAGACAACAGACAGCGTGCAGACTGTGCTAATGCCAACAGCACGTCTGTGGGAAGTTAAAACCTTTGGCCTGATTCCCTATCTAACGCAGTCAATAAAACATGCCCTCCTACTCCTGAAACTACCACAACAAGAGAAAGGGGAAGACTAAAAAAAGGAAAAAAAAGGGAATTTTCATTCAAATATCCACTGTGATAGTCTTCTTATGATTACAGGCTTAGAGAGAGAAAACTTCAACAGTGAGACTATGTGAGGAGATTAGAGTCAGTGTGACAATCTCCAAGAGTATTTTGCCCAGATTAAATTCTCCAGACGGATGACAGATTCAGATTAAGAGCATTGAGGCGATGGAAGGGAATTTTCTCCTGAGAATCCCAACCAGAAGGGGTGGGGGTAGGATAGGAACCGGGTGGGGTTTGAAGACAAGGCGAGATTATAGGAAGGGAAGTGAGAAACCTGGATGTTTTCTAGGAAAGCAGCGTTGGTTCAGATACGGTACTTGGAAACTGGAGAAATCCTTCATCTATTGCTGCTACCTAGTCACAACCCTCTGACGTTTATACTCACTTTATCTTTGATCTCTAAATCATGCACAAGCTTCCCATATGGAGTGTATACGTGACAGCAACTAAACCAACAGCAGTCCTGTGCTCGTACATCAAAAATACCACAAAGAGTAGGAAAAACTATTTTACTGGAATGGTTTGAGTGGGTTTTTTTCATCAGGAAGTAGAAGAAGGAAGCTTTAGAAAAGGGGGGGGAGGTATGAAGAAAAGGGCAAAGTACCATTTGAAGGATCGCACGGATGCCAAGAACGATAAAAAAATTCCACACCTCTTAGCATGCTTGCCTCCTCTCTCCTTCTCTGAGCGCGAAAGTTGGAGGTGAGGATAATAATGAACTGAAAAGGGACAGCTTGTAAAGTTGAGATAAAAAAAGCTGGTGAAGCAGCCAAGGGGACTGAAAGAGACTTTCCCAGGGGGCACAACCACGGCTGTGTGACGAGGGGCCGGCCACAGTATTCACAGACCACCGCTGTGACAGAATGACTGACAGATTGATAGAGGCCGTGCCACTTCATCACGCGGCCAACTCTGACCCTTGATCAGTCACACCAGTTACTATTCTTTTTCAGAAGCCCACCGTGGAGACCAATTCCTCAATTTGTATGGAAAGCATCACAAAATCAGCCGCATTCACTGGACAAGTACCAAGAAAATCTTCCATGTGGGTGAAACATGCCTTAAATAACTCCCATTTAAGCCACACAGCGCACGAAAAACTGAATTACAAAACCAGTTGCGAAACCAAATACCTGGGAAACATTGTTTGTGAATAAACCAAATCCAAAAGCCTATAAGGGAATCTTATCAAAACAACATTTTAAGATTACCTCCTATTATCCTCAAATAACACATTTTAACCTTGGGATCAATCTGACCCGATGGATATTTGCCACCATAAAATGATTTTCAGACACTGTGTTATATATATAAATAAACCCCTTGATAATGAAACCTTGAGCTGTTCTCTAGTGCCACCATCAGGTAAAGCTTTTAATTTAGAATGAGATTATCTTGAATAGTTTTTCAATCCAACTCTTCTTAAATGTACTGACAACATTACTGACCCCTATTGAACCCTAATGATTGTGGTGATGATATGACCTTTCCTGCAGCGCCACCATCAGGTCAAACTTTAAATTTTAGAGTGATGGTACGTTCGGATGTCAAAATCGTGCCTCTCGCGCATAGTTGGACGCTTGTCACCAGTGTCAAAGATTCTAGGGATGCACGTCGAGGGGACGAGCTCCTCTGTTGCCGGTGGTGTTCATAGAATGGATGATATTGTGGCGATCAGTTACGTACATAATTCACCCAGTGACTGTGAAATGGTGGGGAACATTGTGTTGAGAAGGCGGTGTTTCCAGTCGGATGTATTTTGTTGTGACTCAGTGTGTGCACTGTGATGTTAGAGGACTATAGAGAAGTATGGTGAATGGATAATAAAGTGTTAAGTTCCTTGCTGAACACGTCGCCTCTATTCCCGTTCATCGGCTCTACATTATCCAGAGAGTGGCTTGGCTTTATTTGCGCCTCAGCGCCGTATCTAAATTCACTAGAGCTGCGCTCGGACGAGAGTCGCTTTCAGCGTTACGTCGGTGTTTCCCATGCCCAATTTGACGACCTGCTGACCTGCATCGGTGCTTGCATCACATACCAGGACCCCAACTACAGGCACTCTATGCCAGCAGAAGAGCGCCTGTCCATTTGTCTCCACCTCCGGTTACTGTTTTTATTTTGTCATTATTCTGAACATGTCAAGCTTGGGAACGCTCCTGATTGGTCGACGCGCCGCGATATGCCCCAAAAGTTCAACAATCCCAAATCCAACGTCGCTGCGTTGGAGGCGCCGGACGCACGTCAAAAGCATCTGCCGTGCAAAAAGCTTCAACACGCCCTGCACAAGAGGCGCGGGACACGCAGCTGGACCTCCAACGCTCCCTAGTAATGCGTCCATCATGTATTGTGAATGTACACCTGCTGCTTTTGACGTTTGGTTTGAACGCGCCATTAGTGTATCTTGAAAATGTTGAGGAACACCAATGCATGCAACATGTCTTCAGCACATTGAGCAATATCATCAATAATGTCACGCTTAATCAATTGTACACATCAAATTAGAAAAAGTCATGAAATATGAAGCAAAAAAAAACAAGTCAACAATTATTTTTGGAATGATAAACATTGAATGGAATCAATCTGATCACAGGGATATTTGCCTCCAGAATATGATTTTCAGAAAATTGTTTTGTTGACCAAGTTTTTGTGTCAGACACTTTGTTCATTTGTTGAATACATAAATAACTTATTTTATCAAATTAGGAAAAGTCATGAAATATGAAGCAAAAAAAAAAAAAGTCAACTACTGTTTTTTGAATGATAAACATTAAATGGGGTCAAATTAAAACCAAGGATAATAGTATCCTAAAAATATACTTTGTTATGACATGAGTGGAAAAAATAATCCCAATAACAATAGGCTTAAACAAAACTAATGTATGAAAAAATGACTGACGTGTGCATGTATGAATGAGCATGAAATGGTAACAGCTTTATAGAGTTCAAGAGTAACAGATTGAAAGCTGAGGAGGGAACCTGGCAAAGAGGCTTTGGAGCGAATGAGAGACAGGTACAAAGCAATAGAAGGTGGAGGAGGTCTTTTCCTGATCTGTCAGCAGACGAAACGTGAAAAAAGGCTAGAAGCTACTGAAGGGTCTGATCATTCCATCAGTGGAGTTGAGAAGTGTGCAGAGCTTCTGCTACAATGTGTAACACAACTGTGAGCCACGTGTGAGTGAACGGCCCGAGTTATGTGTACGAGAGCGTGTGAGTCACTTGAAATCCGGTGATGGCTGCACATGTGAGCGAATTTACGCTCAGACGCTCCCTTTTTACGGAAAAACACGCACTCACTCTGGCATTTTTTTTATTCTCAACAGACCCTGCTGACGGTGAGCAAGCTGATGCTAATCAGAAACAAAGGTTAGGAGTATGTAGACAATATAAAAGGTCACAAAGTGTTGAAATCCACACTGTGGTGAAGCGATAACACCAGCGCTGTAACAATGTAGTAATTAAAGCACAAGTTCCTTGGAAGTCAGCCACATGTAAGTGTTGAGTACGGACGTGGTGCACGTACAGGTTGAACAGAATCCGTCATCAAACATTGACGCAAGAGCGGAAACCGGCTTGTAACACATTAACGAGTGTGTTAATCCAGTATCAGGCAACAACGAAACCGAGCCAAAAGAACAACCCATCCCTCAAATAGAAATAACACCCATCAACACACTGTATCCCCTCACAGGGTCGAAGGTGAACAAGAAAGTTGTGGGAAATCATGAAAAGCAAACCAATGAAAACATCTCTCTGTGAATCCAGGATTAAGAATAGACGAAAAGGGAGAGATTTAGTACATTAATCTGAAAAAACAACCAGCAAAGTGCAAAAGGGTAGATAATAGTACACACAGAGGACGACTTCTCTTTCTACAGATACAATACAGTGTCTTTTATTGTCAGACACAAGGTTTCACACTTTTATTATGGACATTAATCACCATCTACAGGAAGAAAGCTTTCTTTACCAAAATGAAAAAGGAAATGTAACAAATAAAATATGGTTTCTAGAAATGTTCTGAATTCAAGTACCTTCTTATGTCTGACTATAACATTTTGCTCAGAATACTATGAAAAAACAACTCTAGAGTGATTACAAACATTTTCAATAATCTCATTTTGTAAAGAAGTGGAATGAAACACTATTTAGTGCCTCCTGAATAGATTTATTTCTATAGTTTTTATCAATTCCAATCATCTCGCACCTGGTGTGGGACCAACACTGATCCTTCTATTTGTAGTTCATCTTCCACATTTCTATCATCATTATTATGATTATCATTTTAACTGTAAAAAAATTTTGTATTGCTTTCATTGGTTAATTTTCCTCTCTCTAGTAGCCCCTGTAGTGCCATCATGTACCCCTGGGGGTACACATACTCCCAATTTGAGGAGGAGAAGAAGAAGATTTGTTTGTAGAACAAAGTCAAGGAAGATTTTTCACATGACAAATGTCACGCCATTCAATGCAACACAGTCAAAAATGTATTGAGTTGATTTTAGTTTCTTTGCAGTTTAAAGGGATCCTGCACTGTTTTTACAAATGTGGTTGAAATGTCATTATTAGAAGATCTACGCCTAAGAAAACGCTTCGTTTTTGCACCACATTTAAATAAATCTCTGCCCCCTGCGGTCATAGATTCTTTTTCGGGTCACAACTATTCTTTTCCTATTTCGAGCAACTTAAAGCAGCACAAATTAGCATTTTGACCAAAAAAGGCTGAATGCTGCACTCCAATAGAAAACAAAGGGTTATTTACAGGCAAATGGAGGTGTGTGACATCATCAATCACGTGATTTCAAGATGGCGGAATACAGGTTTTAAAATAGTCCCATTTTTTGAAGTTAATAAAATTGATATGGTGCAAAATAATGTGTTTTGTTAGACATAAATCCTCTAATGAGTACACTTAAAAAATTTTAGGCCACGTGTGTAAAAACAGTGAAGGATCTCTTTAACAACGAATCAAAGCTAGTGGTTTTTGGGCTGATCTCTAACTTTAGGGTGAGACATAAGTTCTGTTGTGTTTTTCTTAGGTTTTGGGTTCAGGAAGAAAATTCGAGAACCTGTTTTAAATAATGACAATATTGTGACCCTGAAACCTTTTATTTGCGTGGACAAACACCCAAGACAAGACGGACCCCATCAGGAAAAAAAAAATCAATTTGTGGGTGGAATGTTGAATTGTTGATTTAAAGAAAGAGAAAGTGGTTGAAAATAAGCATGGAAGTGTGTTTGCACACCAGGGAGAGTGAGTGCAGCGCTGATTGATTTAGAGGCGTCAGTTGGCGTGATGAAAAAAAGTGTCCTGCTTTATGATTGAGTGGCTGCCTGATGAGGTTGTGTGTGTGTGTGTGTGTGTGTGTGTGTGTGTGTGTGTGTGTGTGTGTGTGTGTGTGTGTGTGTGCACTCGCCCCTCCAAGTGTGTCAGTGGGTGTGTTTGTGTGCGTGGGTGCACGGAGAGGTTTGTTTATGGAGCACAAACCCATAACGCTCTTTATGCCCCCGGCCATTTCACCACAGCTTTCATCAACCATAATTCTTAATTGACCCCCACTTATTTCAAATGGCCCCTAACCCTGACAGTTCGAGCTCAGATTTCTCCTCTCCGAGCAATCTATCTCTCCCCCACATAGTGACCTACTGGGCAGGCCTCGAGTTACCTCCTCAGTCTCTGTCATACACCATTATTACTTGTCGTAGCAGCTGAAATATGAACGGCCCTGTGTTTCTCTGATAGCTACACACTATCTTATTTGATATCTTGATTTAGGATAGTAACCTCCCACTCCACTCAGGGGTTAGAGCTCCCAGTTAGATGGGCGGATGTTGGAACAGATATTTCAATACTTTTGGGCAGCAGTCAAGTCTGTTGCATCAACACTGGAAAAATACAACAATGAAAAACTGCTTTATGGGATTTCAACCACCAAATAAAGGCAGAGGAAGCAGCCAATAGCCCAGCAGGACTAAACATTACAAACTATTAATCGGGCCGATTTTGTCCATCACCGATGAATCGACATCGGTCAATAGTAGAGGTGTGCATTGTCATGAATCTGACGATACGATATGACTCACGATATGCATGTCATGATACGATATATCCCGATACTAACATTGCGATATACATCGCGACATATCGCAATATCAATCATTACATATTTCACCTTTAGAAGTACAACACGGTATGAAACACAATTAATTTCATTTTTTAAACTTGCGAGAACAGGTAAATGGTAACTGACTGTAATTCAAGTACAAATATGAAAAAAAGTGTTATGTTCACGAAACTGTCAAATTACATACACAGATTCTGATTCTAACCACATACATCTATAAAAGTGGCCAGTATGTTTTATGAAAATCAAGTGAAATTTCTTGGATCGATACGATAATCACGCTGTAAAATATTGCGATATATCAACAAGTCGATTTTTTCTTACACCCTAGGTCAAAAGCTATAATGATGTTGACGTTTTGCATGAATCCATGTTACATGTACTTTGTTTTTCATTTTTTACATTGTATTTTTACATTGTATTCCAAAAATACTGTTGACACAAGTTTGTATTTTGTCATTATCAGTGGAAGTTCCCTATTTGAATTTAGTAGTGTTTTGCTTCTTTGTGTTTTGGGGTTTTTATAAGAATTTATGTTCATGTACAGTATATATCCTGTGTATATTCATAGTTTCATTTGTTTCAAGCTGGGCAATGAAACAAACATAAAAAAAGGTTGTAAAAAAGAAGGAAATACATGCGATACAATCATGTCTGTAGCGCGTGTGAAATGGAGTAGAATGAAGTAAAACTTATTGGAACCCACCCCATTGTAACACCCACCACCACCACCACCACCATCACCACCACATTTCAGAAAAAAAAGAACCATTTATTTCTTAATGGCTTATAAATAATACAAATGTATTATATGTCTACATGGGAAGAATCACACTTACATATCCACATTACCCCAGGTGATTTATGTTCTTATTTCATATAATGACCGATATATCAATTATCGACTGATATATATCGGTTATGGCCAGTTACATCGGATAGCGGAATTTTAAAACCCTAAATATTGGTCCTAAAATCCCATATTGGTCAGGCTCTGTTAGAAAGCAATAAACACTGGGATAGAAAACAATAAAAAAAATATGAATGTTTAGGTTGTGTTTCATTTTTGTGACCCATAATAACTGTCATCTACAAAATTATGTACCAAAAAAAAAAAGAAGAAAAAAAAAAGCTACTTCATTTATAATTAAGATAGAAAATCACATGACATAACATGAAGCCAGTAAATCTGGGCACTCACAGATTGCGAAAGGAAATAAATCTTTAGTGGTTGAAGAAAAGGTGACAGGTAAACAGCAGGATGATAACAGGTTTGAGCTCAGAGTGGGAGGGAGGGGGAGGAGGGTGGAGGGGGGGCTCCAGAGACTGTTTTACATTATTATCATGACAACAGCAGCAGTTCCTTCCATCACAGATTCACCCTAAACTCTCCACATATGCATGAGCTGCAGTAGATAACACATGCATTCGAATCTGAAAGGAACTGATTTATGCGCATAAGGGGATTTTAAAGCCCCCCCCCCCCCAATACTAAGCGCAGAGTTTGTGCACAAATGTTGTGAAAAGTGCATTGAATCAAAAGACGTTATATTTACTTTGGGTTGGAGCTGTTCCAGAACACACTGTGTCGCTCCGCTGCTGCAAACCAGGCGCAGAAGCTCACTACGAAGCCCACAATCCAGAGCAAATCCATGCTGGAGGGAAGTGGAGACGCACGGACACAGGACGCACAACTTACGCAGGTTGTGCGAAAAAACTAAAACCAAAGCAAGAAGAAGAAGAAAAAAATAAAAAAATAAATGGGAAAAGTTCACTCGTGCACACAAACGAAGCTTAAATAAGCAGTGTTTGTACGCAGTAGGTAAAAAAAACCAAAAACACAAATATATGTTCTTGATCAATAACAGCGGGCGGAGTGAAGCTGGTGACACGACAGGTCCGTAAGTAATGAGAGCCTGAGCTGCGGAGAGGCTGCTTTTGTGAAACGCTCACAGTTGCAGACCACGCCCCCTCAGCCCCAGCGGACCAATCACAGAGCTGTCCGCTGGACGCAGGCTCTGCATGTTTCAGAGAAACGTCGTTTGTTTACGCGGATAGTCTGCACACACACCCACAGCACTGACCGAGATTTTCCAACATAACATGAATAAATACAGTGTCTATAAAGTTACAACATTTGTTTTTTAAATGTAGTTATTTCCTCCCCAGATAAAAGCTGCAGTGCAGTAGAGATAAGATGAGGAGATGGAATAATCACCATACAAATGATATCTTTCTCCCTTCAAATCCCATCATTTACATCACCATATACAGGAATATTGAATCCATTTCTTTTTTTTTTTTTTTTGAAATTAAGAAAATTCTTGCAAATTGTCCCTCAGAATTCTGGCAAATGATGTTGTAAATTTTTAGAAGATTTGTCGAAAATTCAAGGAATTTTGACCAATTGCTGAACATTCATTCACGTGAGAGTCCAACAGCAATTTTGAATTTGTGCTTAATTCTTTCTTCACAAAAACATTTCATTTTTTGTTGTTGATCATGTTTATTATATTTATCCTTCATATGTATTATTATTATTATTATTATTATTATTATTATTATTATTATTATTATTATTATTATTATTATTATTATTATACTGTTTCTGGTTTGGTTTGTCTAAAAACTAAAACTCTGATTCAGACTTGAGATCAAACTGGGTTAAACGTGGCTCTTGAACTAATATGATGTTAAAGGTTAAAGTATATATTTACATTTACAAGCATAGACTGTGCAGGTGAATAATATGACTGTTATTCAACTTATCTTTCAGTTCAAATCCAAGGGTTTTGATCAAATGACTGACAATAATGCAAAAATATGTCTATATGCTGCACTTCCTTTTTAATTGAATTTTTTTTAACATACAGGGAGTATTTGACATGTATTTTCAGTGAATTATAAAATCATCCAAGACATATGAAACAACTTCTACCACCTGACTTGACAATATTATACAAATAATACCCTAATATGTGGATTTTAGCTTTAAAAAAGTAGTTTTTTAAGTGCATTTTATTTGTTGGAAACTTAAATTAATGGAAAATGTATAGATTGACGGAGAAGGGGTGGGATCAAATGAGTGTATGCTTCTTCCCGCCCCTTTTCGGACGTGTATTTGTATGGAGGGTATTTGAGAGCTTGTTTTGCATCGTTTGTCCACTTTTTTTTGCATTTGCTTTTTTCTTTTTTTTATTTGTACATGTTCAAAATAAGCTAAACTCAACTAATTGTAGACCTACTGAACAGCCACATCATTTCTCCTCAGCTCTTATCTTGGAGTGAAGTGCTCCGCCCAGGACTGGTTGAGCAACATCTGGTGTGTTTGTGCATGGATTCCTTGAACTGCCGTTAATCTTATCATCCTACAGGCTTTGCCATGTTTGTTTGTAAGGCATGTGCACTAGTAGACTTGATAGTGATATTATTCCTTAAAGATACCCTAATGATGTAAACCATAAAGAGTTGTATATTTTGAAACACAATAACCCACTATATATGATACCTTACACATGGGATGGTGATTATGCATCTTGCAGATGGAGCATGTAACCATAACCCCCCCCCCTCTTGCCTTGCTGTCAGATACATTGCAAATCCTGCATCTCATCTCGATGTCATTGACATGGATAATCTGGACCATGAGCTGATTGTTCAGCCCAGTGAACCATTACGCCCGAGGCGGTTTCCAAGGCTGGTTCGGCTTGACATGACATTTCATTTGCTACGTTTGCTCTGCTTGTAAGATTGTCCAAAGAGATGAGGATACCAAAAAAAAAAACCACAACCCAGAATATAACGTGAAAAGGAAACAGCCACCATGCATCGTGGAGAGTGAATTTAAAGCACTTTATTCTGCATTATTTTGTCATTTAACAACATAGCTACAATTGATGGATGTGATTTGATAAAGTCTGAAGAGATTAGGTTATTCACACAGTAACAGTGCAGACGAAGACATCCAATAGGAAACACGTGAACGGAAAAACAGCGTAAATCCAAAATGCCAGAGGTGTAAAGAGTACAGATTTTTCCGACTCGTGTTCATTTTTGGTCATAAATCTTGCCACGGTTCCCTTGGTAAACAACTTAAACAGGAAGAAACCAAATCTTGCACAATTGGAATTGAATTTGTTTTTCCCACAAAGTCAACTGCATAAAATAAAGGGTTTGTCAAGAACATGTGGATTCTTTGATTGTTGTCTGGTCATTTCATTTTTTGTAGTTTCACAATGTTCGTTGATCATTTCAAAACAAAACTTAAGAATTTACTCAGTAATGGTTGGGTGTTGAAATGTAACAAATTACTTCTTTTTAAAACAGGTAAAATGACTTAGAAATATATTCAAAAAAGTACAAGTACCCATAGAAGCAACTCAATTACAGTAATGTGAGTACTAAGTAATCCTATACTTTCACCTCTACAAACTGCATTATATATGTACTGTATATACGTCACACTCGATGCTACACTGCGGTAGGGGTTTATACATTCTCTATCTAAAAACTGGAAACCCACTGATTGATCTGGCTACGAGAAGAATAAACTGTTGTTGACAGTTTGTTGGCATTAGCAGATGTTTTCAAATCAACAATCTATGATCAGATGCAGCCTCACCTTAATTCTCCACCCATTTGCATCTCCAACTTTAATTCTTTGCTTTGTTGTTTTTTAGTTTTGAAAAACCACTTCTGTGACATTTTGTTATCATTTCATAAAGACGTTTACACAAAACCCCTCAAATATTTACTTTATGCAGCAAAATAAATCCCAGACTCAGAACTAGAAGTCCTTTGTGAAAAGCCTCGACTACTAACACAGACTGTAAAATACAGTGTGTGTGTGTGTGTGTGTGTTCCATACTGTCTAAACCCATTCAGACTGAACAGTGCAAACAGAGAAAGACATTTATAAATGCTAATTTTGGGCCATTCATCCCCACAATAATATGTTCTGTTTTGTTAGAGAACCCTTATCCTTGTAGATCAGGGGTGTCACACTCATTTTAGTTCAGGGGCCAAATAGGGGGCAGTTTGATCTCAAGTGGGCCACAAATTTTATGAAGGAACACAAGTAATTTTGACATTTTTGTGCCATAGTTTGCACTTTTACGTATTTATAAAATACTAAATATGTAAGAAACCGGTAACATCCAAGCAATAAGTCACAGTTATCAGTCCCAACAGGATCTTTACTTTAAATTTCCTAGATTTTATAACCAATTTCTATTTAATTAAGGGAAATATTGTGTAATTATTTGAGGAAAATTGAAGGATTTTGTAAGAATTATGAGTTTAACATTAAAAATGACTGCAATCATGCGATATAAATATTGAGAAAACTATGAGCACCTGCAAATATTGTTGAGTTTCATTTACACAATGATTCATGCTTTCTCTGTCATTTTTACTTTCTCCTGGGGGCCAAATTGGATACTCCAAAGGGTCGGATTTGGCCCCCGGGCCATGAGTTTGACACATGTGCTGTAGATCATTTTTTTCATGACTCCAATTGATTTTTTTTTCCTCTTCCTCAATAGAAAGATAAGAGGGTGAGGTGGACTGTCGTCATACTTTTCATTTGCATTGAAATTAACATTTGTTGCAGAGAAGCTTCGGCCTTGTTGACATTTAGATTGAGAACCACTTTAGCTCCGCCGCAAACTGAACTGGTGAATGATTGAATAGATGAGGGGATGAGGAATAGAAACTGCAGCGATGTGCTTGTTCTATATTAGACAGATGTACACACACACACACACACACACACACACAGAAACATAATTGCACAAACACACATAAACATAACCCCACGATTCTGCACACAGTCTGTTCTGTGGCATGAAAATGAGATATAGGAAAATGATAGGGAAACGGTTGAATGGCTGCATGGGAACACAACGGGCCATAATTTGTTGTTTTTTTTTCCCCCACTTGTTTCAACCAAAGTAATTAAATGATGTCATGCGCAAAGCACTTCCCATGATACCCAGAAATTGTAATTCTCTTGAACCTTTGACATTTCCAGCAAGTCATTCAGCTTTACGAAAAAACTTTATTCAGAACCACTGCACCATGGGAAGCCCTTTTGAACCCACTCTCCACCTTTGTTTTGTTAAATGTGTCTAATTCTCTGCACTTTTTCAACAGATGTTAGCTGAATCGCCTTCTCTTCTTGTGTCGATGATTGTTGCCACTTTCATTCTTCATGCTCCACAGCAAAATCTATTAAAAGCAAAGTGCTCGGACCTTCTGTAGTGAATACCAATGAGTGGCATAATAACAGACAGTCATCACGTTGCCCTCCTCAAACAGGAGCACCCCAACCATCTATTCACACTGGCAAACAGTGTGAACCGTGGGGAAGCTGGACAGAGCTGGATGCCGTTAGCGTCTTTGTCTCTTTCTCACCTCCACTTTTCATGGAATCTTATTGGGAGCAATGGAAGCAAAGTGTTTCCTCTAATTAGTGGTGCACACATCAGTTTCCCCTTGTGACACAAAGGCAAGAATACCTATCATTTAAAGAGTGGCTTCATTTATATTCTTCACTGCTCGGAATCAGGCAAGTTTTACTGGAGTAAGTTAAGGGAAACCAAAGTTAGGGACCAGTAGCAGTGACTCTTAAGCAGGGGACACCAACATGTTGCCCGCGGTCAGTAGGTAGCCCAATCCGTGTATCATTCAGTTTTCATTATGTAACAAAAACATGAAAAACGAAAAAAAAAACACTCATTATTTGATTCCAAAACCAAAATGAAAAAACGGAAAACGCCTTGTTTTTCAAATTCAAGCTCTTTTGCTTTGGTACAGAAAACGAAAAACGGAAAACAAACACGTTTATTCGTTTTCTCCATTACCGATTTGCCAAAGTACGTGACCCGGAAGTGAAGCGTTATCCACGATATCTTTAGCTCTGCAACACGTAGGAGTCTCTAATTCCTCCGAAATGTCCGTGAGGAGGTTCTGTGCCCAACACCAGCTAAAGCGAAAAGGACATGTTTCAGATGCACAGTTGGAAGCAGCGATCTTGTCATGTCGAACTGCCGTTAGCATAACCGTTAGCATAACCGTTAGCGTCGGATGAGAGTACACTTCCGGGTACTGTATGTTTTGGTCAGTGAATTTTCCGTTCAGAAAAGGAAATTGAAATAAAATAGGAGTGGTTATTTGATTTCCGTTTTTCAAATAAAAGGCATATTTCTTCATCAGGGTCAAAAAGAGATGAACAAATAATTAAAAATTGGTTGATTCTAAAACCAAAAGTCCTTTATCTTCCTTTTGTAATTAGTTTTTATGGATGATAAACAGTGCGACAACATGACGTTCCACTCAGTCGTTGACCGTCAAAATGGCTCACACTCGGCTAGGGATCACGTGACTGGGAGGTCTCGATATCCACCAAACGTCATTTCAGCGCTTTATGTTTTGGGCCAAATCGAGGCTAAGACGGACTGACTAGATTTAACCCAAAAATAGTCATTGAAATTGGGCGTGGGGTTTGGATCATCCAACTTGGTCCAGATTAAGTACATCTGGTTCAAGTTCGACCCAAAATTAGTCAATAGAAATATTGGAAATAGCTGACTTCTCATTTGTGGTGAGTAGATGAAGAGTTTTAACCCTTTTTTTTGGGCTAATTTGGACCAAATTAGCACTTTAACCTTTTGTCTACACATTTAAACATATCGGAAACCACACACACTCGGACGCACCCACACACGCAGACACACAAATCCGTACGCCTGTAAAGCTAAAAGAAACAAGCCAAAGTGAGAGACAAAGAGCAGCTGAGAAGGAGGCGGACAAGTAGGACTGTAGAAAAATGCAAAAAATAATCTTAAGTAACCAGTGTTCGAGCAAGAATGAAAGCAAAAGTGTTGGTGTGTGATATGAGAGTAGCTAAATAAAGAACGCACCATATGTGGAATTAAAAAGACACAGTGAATGTATGGAAAGGGTTGGAAACATAAAGCAGCAAAACAATGATGCAGGGAGACCTCCAAGCCAAGAATGAGCAAACATCAAATACATTTTAAAATTGCAATTACATCTTCAATTATCCACGTTCAATTACAACTCAATTCCGATTACATCTACCTGCAAAAAAATGACAAATATTTTCACAACTTATCACAACTACATTATTATAATAATATAATCGCAATTACTGAGTCTTTAATAGAAAAGCCCAAAAAACTTTTTAAATCTGCTGTAAAATACATATAAAATATTATCTTGGTTACCTTGTTAGGCTTCCTTATCAATGTCAATTTTGGTATTAATATTTTTGGTGTGAGCGTCTGAGCCTTTTTTTCTGTCAGTGTACCCCTAGAATCATATTTAATTTTAAATGGTAAAATAATCCTGTAGAGAAGTGACTGGTAAACTTGATATAAAATGTATTTTATTTATGGTAATTACATATGTGTAAGCCATAGAACTGTAACATAATTCCCCAGATTTGCATTTTTGTAAATGATCATTTTTGACATAATTTCTATGCCAATTATAGCCACAAAGTCCATTATCTGAACTCAATTGCAAATCAATTGCGGTTACAACAGCAACATCAATTTTTAATTAAAATTACAATTGTAATTACATCATAATTCTGATTAATTACCAATTACTTGATTACGATAGCAAATGACCCCATCCCTGTCTGTGATGATTAGGGGTGCCTCTCCTGAGAACGCTGACATTTTGGAGAGCAGTGCTTCATTTCTCCAAAAGTTCTGTCTGACATGTTGTAGTCCTGACAAAAAGCGAGGAATTGACTCAATAAGATAGTTGGGAGAAGTTTTAATAAAATGCGTGGAAACCCGCAGGTGAAATGTTAACACATGACCATATCTGAGAGGAAAGAGAGCGCAGAGAAAAAGCGGAAGAAGAGACTGATGCCAGATAAATTGGAGGGGGCTGGCAGGAGGCTGTGAAAGATAGAAATAGACAGGAAACAAATAAGGAGACTGAGGGAGACTGGTGCAGAGGCACAAAATGTAATAATGAAATGTGGAAATGAGGTCTAACAATCAAACACGAGAGAAATGGAGAAACTGGGAGCGGGAGTGACAAAACAACATCATGAAAATGAGATGGGGACAGTATTATTTTCAATAAAAAACACTTTTGTTTGTTCATTATTTTTCTGATCATAATAGAGATTATTTACAGCCAAGAGGTGACACAATCATAAAAACAAAACATA
The DNA here is from genome assembly GCF_900634775.1 of Gouania willdenowi. Taxonomy (NCBI): domain Eukaryota; kingdom Metazoa; phylum Chordata; class Actinopteri; order Blenniiformes; family Gobiesocidae; genus Gouania; species Gouania willdenowi. The sequence continues at coordinate 7,996,300 of NC_041054.1, forward strand.
GATCCAAAGAAAGCATCTTTAAATGATAAAAGTCTTCATAAAAATGTATAACATGTCTTCAAAATATTAAGGATTGACCATAAAAGAATGGAAAAATGGTGTGGAAAATCATGCAATGAGAGTGAACGTGTTAATTTACAAAACAAAGAGTGAAAAATCTAACTGGTACGAATAATTTGGAGCCAAGTGGTTTTTAGAGAGGATGCTTGGAAGTGGGCAGGAAGAGGAGGAGAGTGAGAAATACAGAAAGTGAATAGAGGAATACAAAAGCACTTCTTTTGTAAATACAGACAGATGCATGGGAAGGAAAAAAAGAAAGAGACTCTTAAATCTAAATAAGAAGAGGAGGGGAACAATGTTGTGTGTTGGTGGATCGTACAACGGCTTCGACTAGCATGTGAATAAAAGCACAGATATGTAGACTTTATTAGCTACAAACAAATAACACAACAAAGAAAGAAAGAGAAGCAAAAAGATGCAAGTTTTGGTAAAAAAAAAAAAACATACAAAAAAAAAACAATCTTGTTCGCAGATCTTACGCTACGTCCAGAGAGTCTGTGTCCGACAACGGACCACCCAGGGTTCTGTTTACCAACCTGACACCATAACACAGTGGACTGAGAACAGAGAGTCCTCAGTGTGAATACACAGCTCACTAAACCGTACAACCATACACCAAGGTGCAATTACAACACATGCTACACACTGAAATCACAGCTCTTAGAAAGCAAGTCACCTTACAATCATACAACAGGAAGTCAAGCAAACAGCATTTGAAATCTCACAGGAGTAAAATCAGATTCTATCAGTCAGCGCCTACTGTCTCAGATACATCATTCATTTTCAATGGATTTGTTGAGGTTATTTTTCAGTCTTCTAGTTATTTTTTTATTTATCAACGTTATTCATACTTCTGCATTACTGTAATATACCATAGTTATATTTATATATTTATTTCCATATTCATATCTGTACTCTCACTCTAAATATTGTAAATATTGTTGTTGTTCTGTCTTTATAATTCACTAGTGCAGTGCCCATAGAAAGTATGTATATATTTGGCACTGTAATATAGGCTAGCATAGATCTGCAGCTTGTTGAGAGAGAGAGAGAGAGAGAGAGAGAGAGAGAGAGAGACTTACGACTATAAATGAAGTTTCTACTGTTGATTCTTATTTTTTTATTTATCATTTTATTTTGCCATTGAAAGTGGCCATTACGTCTCAAAATAACTTCACTAATCAATCAATCTTTATTTACAGTTCCAGAGAACTGTGTTAAACGGTTTGTTGTCAGGGTGTGTTTACTTTTTCCGCACTTCTGTAAAAACGACATTGCTCAGAAAGGGACGCTTTTTCTTTGTTTCATCGTCTAGACTAGAGCAAGTATGCAAAGTCAATTTGCTCTGCCAACTCTGCAGGCTGCAACGTAGAATTGTCATTGTGTCATTGGCATTGACACCAATTACAGATTTTGCAACTAAGAGGTGTGGCAGTATTTGTTCTATGATGCATCTTGAGCCATCGCAATGTCCATTTTGTTGGTCAAAGTTTTGCAGTAGCATGATCACCATTCCGTCCTTTAAAGTTATGCGATGAGGAGGCATTCCGGATGTGCAGAGTGTATTTAAAAACTCAGTTGGGTACATATGGTGACCTTCAAAATCTGCAGTGTCAACGCTGTTGCAAATATGTTCTTTTCCTGGAAATATCTTGGTCATGTAGTCATTTACTATGTCCACTTCAGAGTTAATTGGACATAAAATGACACGATCCCATAGCCACGTTGGACTACAAATGTTGGCCAGCATGTTCTTCATACACCCAATGGATAATGTGTTTCCGTTTGTCACCAGGAATTGTCAGTGTGTCATTGAGTTTAATGACAAACTCACCCTCTTCTGGCACTAGTGGAATTTTAGCCTCGCCAAGGTCTAAGAGAAATCTGGCAAAGTCTTCTTCAGCTTGTTGATGTTCTGCAGCTTGAGAGATGCTCATATTTACTGAACGAAGAGTTTCAATGGTTTTCCATAGGTATGAGCACCTTCCTCTGATCTCGATGCGGCTACCTTGTGGTACAACGGGAAGGATTTGCCTCCAGTTACCACTGAAGACCACTGTGATGCCACCAAATGGTTTGGGTGATCCTCGGAGCCACTGAAATGTATGATCTGCTGCTTCTAATGTGCGGCAATCCATCATCGTCACTTCATCCACGACCATGAGGTGTGTGGTCTGTTGGTTGTCGGTTTCAGCCGCGCGGAGCCTTGACTGTAGTACAGCGTCGCTTGCCAGTCGAGTGATCCGTTGGTTGTCGGTTTCAGAATCTCGAAGCCTCAAGTGTTCATTGGTTGTTGGTTTCAGCCACCCTGAGCCTTGACTGGAGTGCAGCATTGCTGGCCCGGCAGGCAGTGCTTCAGCTGACTCAGACTGCGCATTGCCTGATGTTTTTGTTCTCTTTGTTAGATTGGCTTTTTGCCTGTTAACATTCAGTTTAATATTGGCAAATAAGAATTATGTTTTGTTGAGAGTTGATGAATTTGTTTGCTGTCAGTGATGTCTAACTTTGCTTTGATATTTAACTTTGCTTCAAGAGGTAGGACTATTGCTTTGATGCTTTGCATTGATGAATTTGTCTGCTGTCATTGATGTCTAACTTTGCTGTGATGTCTAACTTTGCTTTGATAGGAGGTAGGGCGTGGGGGTGGGGCGTGCAAACAAGTTCGATGTTGCACACCCTTGAACCAAGCAGCAGCCATGTTGAAACTCTCAGGTCAGTCTGATCCTGATGCGCTGAGATATTTGAGGAACACACACAGACAGAGGTTCCTTGTTAGATCGATCGATAGATAGATAGATAGATAGATAGATAGATAGATAGATAGATAGATAGATAGATAGATAGATAGATAGATAGATAGATAGATAGATAGATAGATAGATAGATAGATAGATAGATACTACATTGTTGTGTTTGTAAATGTTTTGGGCAGAAAGAACAGTAACATGTCTTGTACATATAGTGGAGTAGACAATAAAGCTGGCTGTGACTTTGACTTGACTTGACTTATTTTATTAAATTGTAGAGTATTATTATGTTTAAGGTTAAAATCTATGTAACCAATTGGTTAATAATAAATAGGTCAATTTTTCCTCACACCTACTGTTGCTGACTATTGTAATATCACTTGATCAAGCCTTTTCTAAGATTCCACACTACAAATTAAGTAATAAAAGTATCTATGCTTTGTGAAAATTCTGTATCAGATCAATACTGTATTGGCCAATTCTCAAGGCAGCAATACCAGTATTGTATCAGGACATCCCTCGAGAGGAAACTGCATGAAAACAATACACAGAAATGTCCACCCCAGGGCTTGAACCCATGACCGGCATGCTGTGAGGGAGACGCGTTAGGTTAGCATGGTGCAATAGTAACATTTAAGCCTTGACCACTATAGTAGTTTGCAAACAAAAACCAAAAAAAAGATCACTACTTTTGGTGTTATTTTACACCATAAATTATTATCTTCTCCCTCTTAGCTAGTTGCATTTATGTTTGAAGGAGGGCACCTTTCATTGCTACACAAAGCAACTTCCACCCACTACAGTTTCATTATGCAGCTCAAAGAATCGCGCTGTGACAGTCGTACAAGTAGAACACAGCCTTATTATCTTTGAAAGGACAGCATATATAGTATGCAGTGTTGGTGTGCTGGACTTTATTAGAATATACAAGTGTGTTTCTAAGGGATTCACACCAGTTGTGTGTTTGGACCGGTTCCAGTTAACTAACTCAGACACAGCCATCGGCTCATATACTTACATAAAGAATTCTGAGCAACATCAAAGCCTGTGCTATGATAGCAAAAGCTGAACAAAGTGACACCACCACACATTTGTAAAGACTTCCTGGTTCCCAAGACGTTTAAACTGAAAAAGTAGATTATGACTTTGTTAATCTTGCTTAATGTTGGTAGAATATTCATTTATCTACTAACTTTAGCATTTACACTGATGCTTTGAGTCTAATCTCAAAATACTTTTTAACTTACAATACATTTTACATAAATCTTAGAGCTGAATATGGATCTTTCAGTGTAAATAAACATCTGCCATTGTGTGTAAAAACACTATAAATATGTTGGGAAGTCACCTTTTGCAGAGTTTTTGGGGCAAACATAAGAAATCACTGAAATAATGAAGTAAAAACACTTCATCCGTCTACGGGACTCTACAGCCCACAATGCAATGCAAGAAACTGAGAACCTTGTACATCTTTTTATTTTTTATTTTTTTGAGCAAACAATCTTCTATTCATTAATCTATGACTGTGACACATGTGTCAAGCTCAAATACGGCCCTTTAGATCATCCAATTTGGCCCGCAGGAGAAAGTGAAAAGAGAGAAAAAACATGAAATATTGTGTATATTACCAAATAATTTTGCTGTAGATATCCCAGCCTTTCTAAATACACAAATTCAATGAAACTCCATAATATTTGGAGGATAGCCATTTTACCAAACTATTATCACAGCCATTTTAAATGTAAAAAATACATCCAAAATTGCACTGTAAAAAAATCTGCGAAACACAGAAAGGTGAACGGCAATATAGTGAGGGACTACTGTAATACATTTCATCCAAAAGGAAGAAAACATTTGTGTAATTTATGTGACCTTTTTCATTACAAATAAAAGCATAATGCAAATAGTTTCTTTTGAAAATATGTTGTCTTCTTTGGTTAAATTACTCTCCCGATTTTGAGTTTTTAAAATCTGCTCACCCTACCCTGAACTAAAATGAGTTTGATACCCCTGATCTATGAGGCCTATACTGTGACTTTATCGTCTGCAGCAGCTTTAAAAAAAACTCTGTGCACCTTATCATAAAAAATTTCCAAATTCAAAAGAGAACAGTATGTACCCTCACTGTCAGCCCCACGGATGAACATGATTGCTTATTAGCATGTGACATATTTCAGTGAGGGCAAGAGGCTTGGCTTTCTACTGAAAAACAACAATCTGTCCAAAGTGTCCATCGCTGCACTCATACACCCTGGGGAGACATCAGCAGAAGGCATGCCCAAAGTAGCGCCATCCGGTCCGTCACACTGACGGCAAAAGCAGCTGACATCATCACTAAACCAAAAAGTTAGAGTTTTTTACATGCACTTTCAGGCTACCGGGGCATTGCTGCTGACAGACAGGGAGTCATATCGATGCAACTTTCCAACTCTGAAGCCACTTTCCTCAACTTATTTTGCCGATGGTGGTAAAAACATGCAGTGACATAGTGTTATATAATTGGTTTTGGGACATTGCAGCTGAAGATGGTAAGAAAAACATGTAGCGAGAGGTTGGGGTGTATGAACACTGAGACAATGTGGTAAATAGATAGCTTGGGGCTTTTTGGCTCAAACGAGATAGCAGTGGTAAAAAGAAAAAGAAGCTGCTGTCTTGAAGTCTGGGGGAGCACAGCGATAGCGGTAAATCCAGCTGACACCAATGGTGCGCCTGTATGCATGCTGAAGATAATGTTTATATAAGGCTGTTTATGAATGAGCAACCAACATGCGTGTGTGGTCCAGGGCAAGAGAAGAAGGAACTGTCCCCGTCGCTGGGAAAGTGTGCCACTAAAAATCTCATTAGAAGCAATTACTCCACCCTCCATTCAACAGGCACATGCCACTCTTTTATTTTATTAGCTGAAGCAAAAAGAAAGAGTTTTATACCCTTTGACCTTGCTTCCTTCTTTCCATATGAACAGCCACCCCTCTGCCACGGCACACTCCACCAGTCAAAGGTCTTTGTCTTGAGAAAATACACATTAAAACTGAGGAAATGCATTTTATTACACTAGATTTCCCTTTTTGCGTAATAACAAAGACACTACACTCATACTCAGGGACTCCGGTAGTGTCATTACTTAAAGAGTGGAAGGAAATGGACATTTTACAACCTTTGTTCTGTCTGTTTTCTCAGACCTCACATCTGAAGTGGCACACTCCACCATTCTTCCACTTTTTCATTACTAAAGTCATATATTGGAAATGAATTGTATTGCCTACCCTCTTTGTTTACTCCTAAGCACTATCCTGTAGTTACTCATCCACATCGGTCTCATAGTGTCTTGTATTCAGTCCCAAAGAAGGTGAAAATCAATTTTACAGCATCCTCTCCCCCCTTAAAGTGGCACACTTGCAGATTGTTCATGTTTTGTTCTTTTCAACATGGTAAAAACACGAGAGGCAAAAAATCAATTTTTGGCTCCTCTTTTTACAGAGCCGGGCTTTCTTTAACGGAGCAGCACACTTCATTCTTTAGTCTTGGCCCTGCTGGCCTCTCTGAAAGCCTTACAATGCATTAGCATACAGGTGGCGTCTTTTGTCTCCCTCTGAGGCACACTTCTGCTCCGTATATTACCCATGTGTCTACTTTGAACGTATGCCGGCGGAGGTATAGTGAAAAGAGTTGAGGGTATTAAAAGGTCACTGAAGAAAACTGGCCCTTCTGTTGCCACGCCTCCTTTGACGCCTCCTATGGTTAAAGTGAAGTCATTAGTCTGGCCTGTTCTGTCTGATGTCTTCAGGATTCCTAGTGTGCATGTGTGTGGAGTAATGGGGTTTATTTAGCTTTTGTTTGTTAAAAACAGTGAAATAAAATATGAGAGCGAATTCCTTATTCCAGATCCTTGTTTCATGTGTTGTGATGAAGACATACGTTGCGTTTTCAACCAGTGAGCACTGGCTTCAAAACACATCTTTGAATTCCCTTCCTCCTCAAGATGTGCACTGTTACCGCAACCTCTTTTACATGACTGCACACACATATCTGCTGCCCAGATGCTACCCACCCTCCGTCCTCTCCTCCAGCTGCCTCGCTCCACTTGTGGCTGCTGCTGCAGCACCCTATTCATTAACAGCTTCTTAATGTTCCCAGATGGGATGGCTATAATTTATGGTGGCTTCACTGTGTTTACATTTACATATGTGTTGGAGACTGTGCGTTTTACCGTAAAAATCTATGTATAGCCAAAGCGGGTGTACACACATAACCACCGGTCTCACCACTGATTTTCCGCCGAGCCAGAAATCTCGCGTGATCAAACGAAATCTAACAATGTGATCTATCTCTGCATTTCAACAACTCGGAACTCAGGATTTTCCAATCTCCTACTTTGAAAAGTTACTTGGAACGCCACCTAAAGTTGGAGTTCCTTCTCGGTAAAGTCGGTGTAAAAATCTATTACTATAGCGGTCAGACATATTTTAGACATTTAAACGTGCTGCAGCTGAACTTCGAATTTGAACCTCAAATTTTGAACTCCGAAATGTCGAGTTGACACGAATGCAGCATTGTGTGTTTCTCAGTCAGTTTGCGTCTTGATTGCCACATTCAGTTACACGTCACAAGTCAAAGAGTTATGAGTCGGGAGTTGTTGGCTTTTCTCACAAACGAGGTGTTTTTGTAACAGTTTACGTGAAGTTTTCTACATAAAGTCATTATTATGACATGACCCCAGTCATTAGCATGAATAAGGTGTCATTAAGTGCCATTTGTTACCCTAACCCTAACCTTAACTCAAACATACTCGGCGGACCCCACGCACAATGGCCTCAGCTCTGACTGTCCGCTCTCATCAGAGCTTACATACCTGGACGCACCTCCAAGTAGTAGTTTCCATTAAAACCCTAGGTTTCCCACAATGGTAAATGGACTTGATTTATATAGCACTTTTATGCCTACACTGAAGTAGTCCAAAAGCGCTTTACAATATCAACTCATTCACCCATTCACACATCAATGAAACTGAGCTGCTGTGCAAGGCGCTGGTCAACCACTGGGAGCAACTTAGGGTTCAGTGTCTTGCCCAAGGACACTTTGATGCATAAACAGGTATAGACTGGGATCGAACCCCTAACCTCTATTTCAAACAATGACCCCTCTACCTTCTGTGCCACGGTACACAGAGAAGTCTGCGCGGTCATAAAATTTGAACTTTGCATTTAATTGGCCTGGCGGACACCTCTTGGACACCTCGTGGACCCCGCTTTGCAGGTGTTCGTCTGAGTATGTTTGAGCCTTAACCCCATTAGATCCCTCCACCTAACCAAAAAATGCCAACATAGCTCCAAAGGTGTCATAAGTTAGCAAACGACACTTAATGACAGTCTTCATGACACCTTATTCATTTTAATGACAAATAATGACAGCATAATGTAATGTAAAGTGTTACCGGAGGTTTAGTCGTAAATATTGAACAAGTTTAATATTTGTTTGTCTGCCCCGACCCATTTCAGAGCTGATTTTCACGACAAATCCCTCTTAACACACCTCAGACCACAGGATAATCTTATAGGATAATCTTATAAAACATAAATTAATCTAACAATTGCCGTTCTTGGATGGTCAGGGAGAAGAATCTGGACAAAAACAGCCCAGTTGTTTTATGTGTGTACGCTACCCCGCTTCACAGATCTGTTTAAACATGACTGATGAAGACAATCAGAAAACATTCTCATTAAGCTACACCTAAGAACATTGGGATCAGCTTTCCATCCAGCTTTTGCACTCATTCGTGGGTAAACTGTGAGCTTATGCAAATGGTTCCGCGCTGATTCCCCTCCCTGTCCTTTGTTTGACTTGGGCAGGAGCACGTATGACTGGAGTGCAGAGTGAGGACAGACTGAAGCACATATTTCAGGTTTCCACTTTGCTCACTCAACACAGGGTTTGTCTCCAAAATCTGACCTCAGCTGGAGCAATACACTTTTTCCGTTTCATTTCCCTGTCCATCCTGTGCCACTTTATACTCGGTGGCATAGAATTAAGATACCAAGAGCTCATGTGGGAAGTTCCCACATTCATGCAAAAACATACACACATACTGTATGTGTGCACAGTTGTGTTTAATCCTGTGTGTTTGTGTGTAGCTTTCCGTGTATCTGCCTGATCCGTCAGCGGATGTTGGCTCACTCTTTGCCTCAGAGTGCCGAGTATCATTTCCCAGCTTCTTTCCTGGAGGGTGAAGAGGGATGGAGGTGGTCAGGGTGTTGGTGGTGCTGGTGATGGTGAGAGTGGGTGGAGGTTACGGAGGTTACCGACGATTTGCTGCTTTTCTGATTTGCCAAAGAATAACTGTTTCCAAGAAATTGGGAAACAAACACACAACACTGCAGGAAACACACAGGTTTTGCTTATCTTCCATACACAACACACACACACACATCACTGCAAGCCCACACATTCAGTAACAGTTGGATACAGACGCACAAAAACAAAACAGGACTGAGAAAGGATACCCAGTTATGACAAATGCTGCCTTCAGGGGGAACTTTCCCCCTCGACTCTCTGACCATGTAGCATTTCCTGCACCTCTCTCCCCTGCCAGTCCAGAGAAACGCCAAACTGCTAAAATAACTACTTTGAGGCACAGTCAGCTCTCGTTGAGGCCCACTCTGAAAACACAGGGTGCCTATGTTGGCTGTTACTAAAGCTCAGTCTATTTGTAGATAATGTGTAAGCGTCAAAACTCAGCAGTGGGAAAAGTGCCACTGCTTCGGAATATGGCAAATAATTGAGGGAGGGGATCCTTGAGGGGTTTTGGGGTCTAACTGTTGCACCTTTGAGCACTTATTTCTAATTACTTCGTTTGTGCTCGACATTACTAATGGTTCACAGACGTGACACACATGTGGAGACAGTGAAGAGACTGAGATGATGGAGTGCTTTTACGTGGGGACAGACTACACACCAATATCCTGCCCGCTCCAGCAGTAGAGTAAGAAAAACAGATGGAAATGAGCACCAGCACACTTCAGCAGACGTGTAAATATACGCACACACATTCACACACATATGTGCAAAGTTTGGAGAACATAAACACAAAAGCACAAAGCTGGAAGAAAAATAGACGGTCAGATTGTTGGTAGCATTTGCTCTCTCTTTAGCACGCATGGATGGGCTGTCACATCCAAATAGACGCACGTTCACACGAGCCAAGTATGTCCTCATCCTCAGCATGCGTAGATAAGTATACGTGTGTGTGAGAGTGTATCCTATCTGCGTCGACCACAATGCACAGCTGGGCAAGGAGAGAGACCCGAGTGTGTCAGTGTGGTCAGGTCAGGGGCCCTGCCTCCCTCCACCTTCTCCATCCAAATCCTTGCTGACTTCTCTGGCGCTTGTTTTTAATGCTGCCTTTCTCGATTTTGGTCACATTTTGGCATGCTTGTCCGTCTGCCTGCCTGTTTTGTCCACAGACCGGTTCTTCCCAGCCCTCTTCCCAGACATATACAGAATCTTGCACAGATGGAGGTTCAGGGCAAATAAAAAGAGAAGAAAAGGAGATTGTCAAGAAGTGCAAAGACTACAAGATATATTCAATTAATCCAATCACAAATCAAATCGTACAGTTTTTCCTGCAGAAGACCTCTGTGTTTATGCTCCTAAAGACCATCATTACTGATTATGTGACATGAATAGGTGCTGACCATACCTACTTTATCCGAATCACTCTCAGAGTCCTTCCCAGGTCACTTGGTAGTTCAGACACCCGCGCATTTCCACAAGGAGTGTTCGTTGATGGAAATTGGGAAGGTTATCTGATTTGTCAACCCTCCAGGACATACCGGATCGTATGGGGTATATACCAGTTCTACATGGGTTATGACGAAATGCTTGACAGGTGAATGGCCTGATTTTATTGGCTGGGAAATGGATACACTGGCAGACAGAGATTTCGTCCAACCTGAAAAAGCGAAGTTGGACTGAGGTAGGTACAGTATTTGGGATACCACTTGGGTTCTGGACAGGTGCTGCCTCAGATAGATAAAACCTCAGCAACTGAAGCCAACTCACACTGTATGTAAAAAAAAAAGAAAAAAAAAACGTGCGGTGGTTGTTTGAGATGTAAGGGTACTACCAATGGTTATTACGTACTTTGCAGATCTGTGCGGATCCTATATGTAGAGGTTCCTCAGATGGAGTCCTGGGGATGGAGCTGTGCCAGCAGGCGTTTGAACAGGTAAAAAAGGTTTGTCCCTGCAGGTAGAGGGGTTCCACACTTACTGGTCTAAATCAGGCAGAAACTATTGGAGAGGGATGTGTGCTACATTTCAGTGGAGAAGGAGTGCTTGGCAATCCGTTGGTCGGCTGACAATGCCCTGCGCTACTACCTCTTATGGCACCGGGGCAGTTGGGGATAGGTGGTGTGTGTGTTGGTCAGGGAACGACAATAACTAATCATACCTCAGTTTTATTCACCAATGAGTGGCTGGTGTTGGAGAGAGTAGGCCAAACACATCCGCAATTGAAGGCACAGGAATAAAAAGGAGTAATATGGACCCACTGCCAGTGTCGCATTGTGGACAGAACCCCCACCTGAGACCAAGACTTGTTACACCATCCTACACATACTGATTGATGACTGCACATAGTTCCTCCTTTTGACCCAGAAAACAAAACCGACGAAGTGGAATTAAAGGGGATTAAAACCACCACAGAAAACCCCAGGCTTGACTGAATGATGGCTTTCTTACTGGAACGTGACAGTGCAGACTATCATTCAGAACTGACACCCACTAAATGACTCCGAACACAAACGATTAGGAAACAATAACATCCAAGTCATCTGAATACAGAGCTGGGTGAGGACAATAGATTTGTTTTAGCGCCACAGACGGAAAATGCACAAGCATCCAAACTGTGAGGGAACAGGCCATTGAAAAGACATTTTTCTCTGCATATCTAAGGGATTCATTATAAATTACAGCCCCGGCCCTTGTCGTTTTTGCATCCATGCTTTATACTCACATGACATTGTGAATACAATAACTAAATTAATTCAATAACAATAACAGCCCAGGGCAAATAAGAGAAAGAAATCGATAGAAATGAGTGTGAGTTCGATTAATCTGTCAGTTCAGATGTTGGTCAGTGTAGAATTCAACTGAAAATGACCTTTGAGTGTTTAAAGTGTTTGTGTTCATGTGCCTGGGTAGACCTTTTTTTGTTGTTGATGTGATTGCTTAAATTAAAACACAGTGTTTCATTATTGTTTTTTTTTTTTGTATATGATAATAAATCGCTGTGCTTTGTAAGATGTTGTGCATTGAAGCATGTGCATGAACATGTGTTCATCTCGTGCAAATTAAATTGACTTCTTCTGCATGTGAGCACATTCAGTGTGTTTTTTTAATGGCCTGCAGCACGTTTACAATCAGGAAAACACACCTGAACCCTTCCAGCACAGTGATAATAATCTTTCATGTACTTTTTTTTTTTTTAGTTTTAGGAGCATAAAAAATATGAGAAATGATCCCTTGATTCAAAATGATGAGCTAAGATATTTGGCTTAGAGCTGAGCAAAGACCACAACTGTCAGTGTGCACTATAGGAAAGATTTATTCATGTTCAATGTAGTTTTGACTTGCCAAAAATGACCTTGGGAAGTGAAAAAAACAAAAAAACAGTGGGATTAAGTTGCCTTTGCATTAGTGGGAGGATAAAATGTCACGGGTAGAAAAACAATGTGGTCAAAAAAAACAAGAAGACTATTACATTCTGCATGGTGAAAGTCCCCGGTCACATCTTGAGTACATGTCACCACTATTTAAACTACAATGTGGTCTAAATGACTAACAGGAAGCTGACATGTAAGTGCTCGTACCCACTTGCTCGTTCGCTTGCTGACTTTGGAATCCCAGCAGAAGAGCAATCACCATTGAAGCGCCAAACAAGAAACTAAAGGGCATGCATTACCCCACATGCTGTGAATAACAATGCAGTGAAACCCATCTGAATGACTCCATGTGACAACCTGAGGTTTTTTCCCCCCAGACTCCAATATGGGGCCCTCCAGCTTGTTTACGGCTCGTGATGAAATCCAATCTCAAATCAAATCAGACCACACAACCGAAGCCAGATCTGGCTCATGGTCCTGGATGCTCTCCCTTTAGGTTATTTGCTTTACCAAATGAAGGATGAAAATTGCAGATGTGCTGGATATCTTTCAAAAATCTGCTGAAAGCGCCACGAAGGACAGCCGCGGCGCTCCGACAGAGCTCAGTGACGCATAGCTGCGGGTGTTGCTTGTGTTTTCTGATTATTTGACTCATCTTCGTAGTGACTAACTGCAGCCCGGCTGTTTTGGGTTCTTCCTTGTTTTTTTGTTTTATTCCACAAACCATAAAATCACACATGCTTAAAAGCAAGTAAACAAAATCCTCCTGGAAGAAAGGATTTCCTTTAGCATTAGTGAAATAGAACAACGGTATAACATTAAGCTGATTAAACCTCGAGAACAACATAAAGACTGTTTTACAGTCAATTTGCAATAGAGTTAGGAAATTATTCACTTGGTGGTATCATTCGTGACTCTATTATGGTTGTACTGTAAATGCAAGTCCTGACAGTTTATAGTCGATAGGCCTAAGGAGTGTACTAAGGAGCGGTTCTGCTCAAACATTATGAAATCCACTGCGTTTGCCAACATTTTACACAGATGGATTATATATTTCCTTTTCAACTCAATAGGAATATTTCAAATTAAAAACAAACTGATGTGTAGTAGATTATGGGGTATTTTTTATAAAGCCACCCCTCTCCTTTTCTATACCACTTGTACCCTAGATGATACTTTTTTTGTAGATGAGATACATGGATGCAAGTATTTGTCTATTTTGGTGCTAAAAAAAAATGTACTTTAATGAATTAACCTTGGGATAAATAAAGTACCTATCTAGATATCTCTATCTCTCTAATGCACGTGTCAAACTCAAGGTCCAAATTTGGCTCTTTAGAACATCAAATTTGGCCTGCAGGAGACAGTAAAAGACATAAAAATAAATAAATAATTCAATTGTAGATATCTCAGCCCATCCAAATACACATGGATACCATTTTGTAAATTTACCATGCTTATATCACATGGCAGTCATGTCTTAATCTCAAATTGATGAAAAAAAACTGAACTTTTTCAAAATCTTGCAAATTTTCTCAACTTATTCTACTAAAATAAATGTCAATGGTTCAATAACTTATATAATATCAAGGAAATGTAAGTAAATTTAAGTTTAAGGCCACTTAGTGCTTGAATATTGTTAGTCTCTTATATACTTAACTTGTAATTAACACCTGTAAGTGCAAACTACAGCACATTCATATTGAATTTGCTCTTTTACCTGCCTAAAATCTATGGCCCACTTCAGATCAAACTGGGCTGTATTTGGCCCCTGAACTAAATGAGTTTGACACCCCTGGTCTTATTAAACTCTAATATAGTGTTATTTTACAGAAAGAAAATATCATGGTGCAGAGATGTGGTGGTGGTGGTGAAGGACCCAAATGCAGCAAGAGATTGAGGCAACAGGCAGGCATAGCATTCAAAATAACAGTCAATGTTTAATTATTATAAACTGGAAAACCAGGGAACAGGAGACAAAACACACATAACAACACAGTGAACCATTCTGTGTCCAAAGACTCAGATAAATAGTGACGGAGGCCTGATTGGGAACGAGCCAGACCTGGGTGTTAAAACATGAACCAGCTAATCACTCAACCCAAACACAGGTGGAGACACGAGCAGGAATACCTGGGAACACAAAGACAAGAGTTCAAACATGAAGCTGGACTTGAAAAGAGAATAAACAAGGGTTTATACACAACTAAGACCAAACAGAACCTGGCAGTAATGGGAAACTCTATACACTGGCCACGTTCACATGGGAGCTTTAATTCCTCTTTAAAACAGAATAAAAGTTAATCCCTCTTTAACCTGACCTTGTAAACACTTAATTCCTAATGCTAATTTAATTCCGAATTAAACTTAAATCTGAATGAAGTAGCTGGTTTATTCTGATTTTATTCCTGAATTAGATCATTCCTCTTTCTTTGAAGCCACTTATAATTCGTATCGTTTTGCGCTTGCGCGACTTGTGGCGATGACGCGCTGGTGACGACATAATCCAAGATGGCGGCGGCCCGGACTCCAGCATAGACTATTTAATAAGAGCCTTAAAAGACATGGATATAATGAAAAGAGTGGATGGACGGATGCATAAACACACAGACACACACGGACTTATTGAACACACACGGACCTTGGTAAACAGAACGGCAGGCACTAGGACCCGGAGGCGGAGTAAATGCGTCCCCTGTACTGCATGTACAGGCTGTAATATCACCAGTTTATCATTTTACCTGTTGTTAGAGCTACTGTCTTTACCAGGGCAAAAATGTATTCCTGGTGATTGTTTTCCAGAGGTTTACTGGGCTTTTTACTGGTGATTAGTTCCTATCTCTTTTCCGTTCCACGGTCCAAACTGAAACCACGTGTTAATATCGAGCTGCTGCTTCTAAACTACAATCAGAATAAAGGTGAAAACAGTTCTCATCTGTGGTCATCTGTGTTATAGCCGACAATGATGAGGTTTGTTGTGTGTTTTTCCTGATAGACGTGTCTAATCAGAGCCTTCCCAACCCCTAGACCTAAAGCGGAATTATCTAATAAACTGGTTTTCCATGTAAATCTCAGTTTGGGAATTACTGTTACCATGTAAACACGAAGCAAAACACTAATTCCGAATGATTTAATTCGGAATAACTAATTCCGAATTTAAAACACACCCATCATGTAACCGTGGCTGGTGTTCTTTTACAGAAAGAAATGTTATTTCCCCAGAATTCTTTTCTGTCCTGATTCTTTTCCATCTCTCCCTCGTAGACAAAAGGACACAGACTGATAATCCAAGAGTGAGAATATTGTTTGTTAATGAGGACAGTGCCCTCTGCCATACTGACTGGCCTAAGGGGCCATGAGCAGCGGGGCGACGTGACCCAGTTCAGATTAACAGCTGACCCACTTCTTACGCTTGACCTGCTGAAACAAAACGCGAGCTGACGGCTATGATGGCATCAGTCACTGATATTTAATTATTTACAGTTTTGGACATTAACGTTTAAACTAACAGATGAAGTGATCGTGTAAGTTTGCAGAGGTGAAAGTACTGAATTACATGTACTTACGTTACTGTAATTGAGTTGCTTGTGGGTACCTGTAGAGCGTCAGACCTGTTTCTGTCACTGTGAAATAACCATGGAACTAAACATAACAACCCTGGATCAACCTGTCACTGTGAATGTTGATGGACATAATATTTTCATTTAAATGTTCACCTGCACTACTGCACTATTATCTTATTATTATTGTATTTTTATTTCATTTCATTATTATTATTATTATTATTATTATTATTATTATTATTATTATTATTATTGTCTTATTTTATTTAGTTTGCACATATTAGTCTAACTACTCTTTATATTTATGTTTATACTTCTTTTTTATTTATTTTTCTTTATTCTAGTTGATTGTTATTATTTAATGTTTACACTATCAGAGAGAGCACAGTTCACCAAGACAAATTCCTCGTGTGTATTCAATACATTACTTGGTCAATAAAGTTGATTCTGATTCTGATTCTGTAATTTGTTGAGTACATTTCTTGTTCATTTTACGTTTTAAAAGAAGTAAAGTAATTCATTACATTTCTACACCACAACCCTTACTGAGTAAATGATTGTTTTTGGTTTTAAAATGATCAACGGACAGTGTGAAACTACAAAAGTAAAAAATGACCGAACAACAATAAAATGAAATGGTTTTAAGACTTTAATCAAGTGAAAATGGCATCAATAGAATCTAGAATGACCTTTTCACTTTTTCTTGTTCTCATTTGAAAGCAGATTTCTGCAGCTGTTTCCAGATTTTTGCAAAATAAAAGCGATATTTCTAAATGTCGACAAAGTATAATTGCGTTTTGAACGTGTTTCCATTGAAGGTTGTTTTGAGCCAAACCCCCTTATAATACTTTGTTTTCCTTTGTTGTTTGCTGTCATGTGACCAGGTACGTCACGTTCTGTGACGTGTATATGCGTAAAAAGTGTTTACATTGCATTTTTGTGATACATTTCAACATAGAAACGTCTGAAATTCTTCCTCGTGAAAACAACTTTTTAGTGGCATTTGAGTGTGTTTTTAATTCAGGCGTTACCATTACCAGTTTTTATTGCGCTATTTAGATTTTGGGCATTTCCAAGGTTAATGGAAAACCCAGCTATAGTTTTCTTTATGATGCATGGAGCTACATATTGATTCACGTGTTGAAATGGGAACAAATGATTGTTTGAAATAGCTTTCATTTGGCCAGGGTATAATTTACCTTCATCTCAGAAATGAGGCTGAATGTAAAACAGATAATGGGAGTTGTGACAGGTTAGAATTTATTTTAACCTTTTCTTCCCAGCAGTCAGGACTGACATTTTGTTTATGCTCTTCAGCAATCTGTGCTGTCAGTTTTTTGGACAGCTTGTCGTCTCCTGCAGAGCTTTTCCACGACACTCGCGTCCAGTTGTTCAGAATGCGTGCATATATCAAGCTACGGCTAAGTTTGAGAGACACCTGCTGTGAACCGTGCACGTCTGAGCATTGTCTGAAGCAGTGACACTAGGCTGAAAGTTTTCTTTTTTTTTTTTTTTAAAGAGATGGATATCTATAACCCAGTCTGCACAGCGTGTTACAGGCCCGTATAGCAGCGGTAATCACTGGTTCGTAAATCAGCCATGACACCAATGCTGCTGATGAGATTATAGGTTTCAGCTGTTGTAGGATGGAGCTAAAATATTAGTGACTTGTCAAAGTGAGGTGATCTGCTAAAATGGCAAATATGTTGGAAATGTACACCGACGGAAAACTAAAGCAATGAATATGTCACTGGGTTGGTAAACTGAATGAAAACAAGTGTAAAGTATAATCATCCTTGTAAATGCATTAATGACTGTTATAGAAAAGAGTTCAGACTGGACAGAGGCAGAGAGATAAAGTAAGAGAATGTCTCTTTCCGGATAATGTGCATTAGTGCTTATCTTGCATTTTCATTAAAGCGGTGCTTATCAAAGCCTTGCTCCAGGATCAAAGACTGACCTCCTGGGTTTAGTGCATTATAAGCCTTTTTAGTCTATGTTTAAAGCTGAGGGCAATATTTTTTAATTAAATAAACACAGTGTAGGCCTGACTAATCAATAAATCCAAGATCAAGATGTCAAAGATTAAAATGGACGCTTGGAAGTTTGTTTTAATCTCCACTATAAACACTCTCTTAGTGACTGTCGGAAAGGTTTCGCACATTGCATTGTGGGATGTGAAGTCCTGTAGACGGATGCATTGAAGTGTTTAGTAACACTTTACTTGAAGTTTTATACATAAGGCTGACATTATGCGTTCATTATCTGTCATTAACATGAATACGGTGTCATGAAGGGTATCATTATGCTGTCATTCAGTGTTGTTCAATAAATCATAACACCTTTAGAGCTATGTTGTCATTTTTTGGGTTGGGTGGCGGGATATAGTTGGCTTAGGGTAACGAACGACACTTAATGATGCCACCTTATTCGTGCAAATGTCAGGTATCATGTCATAATAATGAGCGTAATGTCAGGAAAGTGTTTTTACTTCTTTCTTACTGTGATTTTTTGTGTTTCGCCCAAAAACTCTCCAAAAGGTGACTTCCTGTGAACCTTGGGTTTATTTTGGGGTTTATTGATCATTGAGACCTGAACCATGTCTTTATCTGATAAAACATAATCTCCACCAGCTTTAAGCTTTTTCTTCGTCACTTGTCAACTAATAGTTTATTTAAGTAAACTACCTAAACCCAATCATGGATTGATGACTTCAGCAGGAAATACAAGACTTCCAATGGTCAGCCCAGAACTAATCAATAAAGTCTAACCACCCCACTGCTGCATTCACTCCACACTACGCTGCACATGGAGCGCTTCACTTCACTTCCAATACCTAACTGCACAGCCTCGTTTCCGCTGCTCACAACAGCTCTGTCCGTTAGGCTAATTATGCATGCTGAGTCGGCGCAATTATGCATGCTGAGTCGGCGCAAGAAGCAGGTAGTTGGTGAGAAAGGTAACATTTAATCCTCTCCTAACATACAACCTGGAAGGTGCACTTTTATCACTTAAGGAGTGGTTAGACACTGCTGCTTAGCACCAAAAGCTAACAAAAAAACTACATTTCCCACAATGTAAACAGACCTGTTGTACCTCTACCTCCCACAATGCACCAGTTATTTAAAGCAACAAGCGCGGCCGATGAACTGAAGTGCATCATATTGGATCCAAAATGGCGGCTCTCCATAGTTTAATGCCCGACGGTGTTCTAAAAAGTCCTTTTAATGTGTTTTTTAATAATAAGGTGCTCATATTTTGTTTATTGGTAATACATTAAAGGCAGTAGCCATCCGTACGGTTGCCGTATCAATATACCGACATTCTATCCATACGCAGCGCCCCTCATTGGCCAGTTTAGGTCACGTGACTAAGACTAAATCAAACCTAAACCTAACCCTAACCTTAACCCTAACCCTAAGATGTGTACTTCGGTAAACGTACCAATTGCACCGGGGGTTGTCCTTACGGCAACCGTACGAATAGACACTTTCTACATTAAACATGTTTTTTGTTGTAGATATTGTAGCTACAGGCACCCTTTAAGCGCATTCGACTCCAAACATCTTTGCCTTCAGTTTTATAATTGTTGTGCTATTTGTGCCACTGCCAACACTGAAACATTATTCCGTTCAACATGTACTCGTATAAAAGAGAAGGTGAATAATGTAGCTGTTTTAACACTGGACTTCTCATTAGAGTCACAACAAAGCTGCAGTGACTTTCTCCGCCCTGCCATAGACAGAAGAAATACAGTCCCCGTGTGGAACCGCAGCATTGGGTGGTTATACTTTGGCTTTTGTGCAGATTAAACAAACATGAGTGAGCATTACAGGTTTGACTTGTGTCCATGTGTAAAGGATGCTCGTCTCTATGCTTCCTCACTTTGTGTTCACTGTAACCAGGGTTACAAATATAATTACGTCATGATTGTGATTGTAATTTTAAAAACCCGTTGCTGTCGTAATCATAATTAAATTGCAATTGAGTTTAGATACTTAACTTTGTAATTGTAATTGCCATGAAAATTCTAAAAAAAAAAATTGTCAATGATAATTTAACTCATAACTGGGGAACCATGTTACAGTTCCATGTACAGTTCTACACACACAGTATGTAGTTAACAATTATTAAAATATGTTTCATATCACGTTTTGCCACATTTTACCATTTAAAAAAAATGAAATTGAGGGATATACTGAAAAAAAAAGGCTCAGACACCCATACCAAAAATATTAAAACCTATATTTTCATTGATTAGGAAGCCTGACAATTAAGGAAACCAATAAATAGATGATAGATGATTTGTTTTTAGTGTATTTTACAGCTGATTTAGGACCTGTTATCATAAGAGATGCTAACAGAAAGCTAACACAAGGAAGGTTAACTTTTATTAGGTTATTTATTTCAGGCTCAGTAATTGTAATTGAACCTTAGTAATTGAGAACATAATTGTAATTGACTTTCTGAGAATAAAAGATCATTGTGATTTAATTGTAATTGGAAAAAATGCTGGTCATTGTAATCGTAATTGAACATGGGTAATGAAATACATAATTATGACTGACAAATGTAATTGACCCCAACCCTGGCTGTAACCCAGATTTAAAACCATGTTGACACTTATTTGTTCCCCTTCAGCTCGTGAACATCTTGTTCTTCTCCGCTTGGACGTACGTAGACATTATATGTGTGTGTGTGTTGCCTGAAGTTGTGCCACTGTATGCATGTTGTGCTTTGTGTTGTGTTGTCCGTCCTAGGGGAAGGCTGTTGTTGTGTATGTGTCTGTGTGTGTGTGTGTGTTGCGTGCTGCTAAAGAGTTTATGTTATTCTGTCCCTCCTCTCTGCCTCTTTTACTGGCTATTCTGGGAAAATCCAAATTACAGTCTTTCAGCGTGTGGTTAGCCTGTGCGGAACCAAATTTGTACTTTACCTACTCCTCCTGCTCCGTCCTCCCCCCAAAACGCCTTCCCTTTCCTCCCAACTCTTGCTCTATACCATCCCTTACACAAATAATACAAAACCTTGAGTGTCTTTCCCCCCCCCCCCGTCTCACTCCAGTTAAATATATCAAATGTATGCTGGAGTTGAAGTGTTTTACAGTAACTGGAGTTCTTTTGTCTCTGTCGTTGCTGTGGCTGACTGTCCCTGTCATGTTTTCCTCTCCCACTTCATCCTTTTTCTTGTCTTCGCTCCACATTTCTCTGTTTTCTCTGCCTCTTGGTTTGTCTCCGGGCCCTGTTGCTCCGTGTTTATGAAAGTCCCAAACACATCCATGACTCCTGTAAAAACACATCCTCCATGTGGCTTTACTCACCACACGGTTTCAGCACTTCCTGTGTCCCCCCTCTCCTCCGCCTGTAATTACAATCATAACCTATAGACGTCTATGGACGTTTGAGTATTTCTGTCCGAGTGTGAGCACTGACGGTTTGTTTGTGTGAGGATTTATGTAAATGCTTGTTTAGTTGCTCTCATAATTGCTGCGCTACTATTCCTGATACCTGTTAAATCTATTGTGGCCTTTTCTGAATGGCCGCTCACAAATGAGGCAGTGAGATATCAGGCACGTAATGGATTCAGTGTCTGGATTAAAATGACAGAATGAAAATTAAAACTGCACTAAAGTGCTCCCCTGAAACAGCCCATTGCTTTGACACACTAATGGGCTCCCAGAGGAATGTTGGCACAGCCGTATATTTATCATCATTTTTTATTTACTATTGGAGAACGTTCCCGTCCTATTTTGACCTTAAATCCCATGACTGCTTTGGGTTTTGTCTGATGAGTTAGCGATCTCTCACTGATGAACGGAGACCACAAACGTGATTGTATCAGATCCGAGGGTCACATGATCAACATTCATGTCAGCATTCAGAATAATGACCAATCAGAGCATTAATACTGGGGGGAAAAAGCATTTTGTCTTTTTTTGTCTTTGTGGTTTTGGTGTTTTGTCAGTTTTTAGCTATTTTGTATGTTTTTGGAGTAATTGTGTGTGTTTTTGTTAACTTTTGTCTTTAAGGTGTACTTTTTTGGTATTTTTCTGTCATTTTCTGCATTTTTGTTGCCGATTTGTGCATTTTTAAAGTCACTTCCTGCATTTTTGGTGTTGTTTTCTGTATTTTCCTGTCATTTTGTTAATAGTTTGTGTGTCTTTGGAGCAATTATGTAGTGTATTGTGGTTTTGTGTGTTTTTTGAGTCAATATATGTGTTTTTTGTCATTTTTTATGGCTGGGCAAAAAATCGATTTAATGAACTTATCGAATTTGTGGATAAAAACAATTTTTATTTTGCAAAAAAAAAAAAAAAAAAAATGTATTTTATTTTTTCCCATTACAGTTTTTTTTTTTTTTTTTTGACTTTTTTGACTTTTTTGTGTTCCGTCCTTGTGGGTTACCGTAGCGCGATGTGAGCCAGCCCCCTCTTTGTTTACATTTGTTTACCCTTTGAGTAGACTATATGTATGTCACAGACACTATGCTGAGATGCTAAGGGAAAAGTTTATTATTTTTTTAATTAATCAGAAAATTTAAGCTACTGTGAAGTTGCTGTTGCACTTTTGCTTAAACCTGGGTTAAAGCTTGAAATAGTTGAATGACAGAGCCTCATTTACTTTTTATTTTGGGATTGTTATATGCATTTTAACTCTTGAGGACAACCACAGCAGTAAAGTTGCACTTTTGACAATATATCTGTTGTCTGCAATAATTTTTTAGTGCATTAAAAAAAAAAATCGAAGGCAAAATCGCCCCCAGCCCTAGTTCTGTGTTCTTTTAAAAATGCTAGTATAAGTTTTAGGTGAAATGATCCCAATCCGTTGAGACTTTAGGTGGGTTCTTCTTCTGTTGTGCAATAATTTTTTACAATATTTAAAAGTTGAAACAACACTGCGGCCAGCAGTTCATATACGGTATTGCAGCAGAAAGTGGCCGCCGGCCTGATTTTATGAATTTACCTTATTAAACAACGCGTCGATGTAAATTTTCATTATTTTCAATTATGTTACTAATTATTTATGCATTTTTGTTTATGTTACACACATTGTGGTTGGCGCGAATCTCGAGACGGTGTATACATTTATTCTATTTTTTTCTTTTGCTGAAGTCACCTTTGGTGTCAACGCACCTTTATGATAATTTGTCCTGAAAAATTGCTTTAATATTAATTCACATTTTAGAAACAGCTGTGTAGCATTAACACAGGTGATAATCTGTGATCGTACAGCGGTTTGTATAACGGCTCAGTGGCAGTAAAAACACTGATCTAATGTGAATAGCTAAAAAGGCCTGCTCTCAGTGGACTCTTCCACTTCTCTGATTTCACATTTTATGTAAATGCTGTTTATAGAGCTAGACGGAAGCATTAATGCGTCCAGGCTGTTGCACTTTACCATGAACCATTCGGGATGGGCTCAGCACAGATTATGTTGTGTTGAGCACCTCGGCTGCAACGCACTGCATCGGCGCGCTTTATCTAAATATAGTGCACACAATCTGTTTAATACTTTCTCATGGTCCAAGCTACTATTTTTACATCATGACTTCAAATGGTAAGTGATTTAATATTTGGGTGTGAAATCACTTTGAGGCAAATCGGCTTTCAAATCACTCCAAAAAAAGAAAGAAAAAAAAAAATAAAAAAATCAGTGTTTTGATTGCAGTGAGAGACAAAGAGGCAGTCACAGTCTAAAGGGACTCACAGCCTCTTTCTTTCCTCGCCCTTTATATTCCATTGCCTCAGTCCATGTCTTCCTGTGGCCCTTTGGCTGCTTTCTTACCACGTCTGACTGCTTTCTGCTGTTCCCAGTGAGTAGCAGCCTGGTGGAAATGCATGACCAGGATGAGGGCTCACCATTCACCCCTCTAATCTTGTAGAGGAAAGTGAAGAGAGGCTGCATCAAGGCCAAGCCCTGCGGGCATGACCGATTGCTGTGTGACATTCTCAGCAGCATCTCATTCCTTCCGCCTCTGCATGTCACTGACAGACTTCACTTTTTTCTTTTTAAAAAAAAAATATATATATATATATATATTTTTTCTGCTCCTTTTTGATTCTGGCCAAAAAAACTGGGAATGTTTGGTCTTGTTGCATAGTTACACGTGTTAAAAACAAAAGTCTGCATACGTTACGCAAGCAGAGATTCGCCAAGCTGAAGCCAAATGTTGTGCAAGTCAAATGTTGTGCAGTGATGTTAGCATTCATTAAGTTCTCGCAGATCTGGGAAATAACATTGTTTTTTGTTTTGTTTTTTTTTTTAAATAAATGAAATAAAATAATTAAAAGATTTAAACTAATTTCATTGAATTGTTTCAATGGTTCAGTTTAAAAAGAATAAGTTAATGATTTAGATTAGCACAATTGATTTAATTCAGGGATTCTCAACTGGTGGGTCGGGACCCAAAAGTGAGTCACAGACCTGCAATGGGTGGGTTGTGGAGAGCCGGTCAAAAATAAAAACTTTATGTCTCCTATGTTGGACTTAGAAACTTTTCTTTTGACAGGCATGCTGTGAAATGCATGTTGCACAGAAAAATATATAGATTTATGTTTAAAAAAAGATTATAGATGTGTGTTTTCAACTGGTGTTTTTGAAAAACAAATTCTAAAAAAAAAAAGTGGTTCGTGATTTAATGACTGTGACGTAATGTGGGTCTCAGGGTGAGACCAGTTGAGAAGCTCTGATGTAATTCACATAGATTTACTAATTTCACTGTTTTTGTACTTTAGCAGCAGCGACCTGAGCGTCCGTGCATGTGCTGAGTACGAGCAGCAGACCAGGAGAACCATTTAAATAAAGAACACATTCATCATCTTTATTACCCTAATTTAATTCTATTTACTGGATTTTTCAAAACGATCCCTTAACCACTTAGTTTATAGCTTTTTACACACTTTGCCACTAACCTTGTACAGAAATCTCTCTCAAATCCTTCTCTGTAGCCTTTAACCTTTTTCAACCTCTTACATTTCTTCTTTCCATTTATTTTTTTTGCTTTTCAACGCTTCCACCAGACCCTCTCTCCCCTCGCTCCCTCAACCCCCCCCTTCCTCTCTGCCTTTGGTTTAGTGAATGGGGGCTTTATCACCCAGTCTGAATGGTGCAGGTCCACTGGCTGCTTGGACAATGGCTCCATCATCAGAGGGAAGCAGAGCCTATGAAAGAGGGACAAAGACCCCCAACCAAAAGTGGGCCCCTCTCTGCACCCGAGCAGCAGCTTCCACAAACCCTATGTGTGTGTGTGAGAGAGAGAGTGTGTGTGTGTGTGTGTGTTTGGGAGGAAAATGTGTGGTCTTGCCTGTAAAAAAAAAAGCAGCAGGTGCTACCTCGTGGTATTTGTGCATCATGGCTTTCAGCGATCATTCCTAATGAGGCCTCATCGTTCTGCTGCTGCCATATCGGACGCATTGTTGTCAAAGTCCATAATCCTGCCCTTTTAGCTACTATACATTTGTTCATTAGTGTCTCAAAAATATCTCAGATTCACTTTAGAAAGAGGTCTTAGCCTCACTTGGTATTCATTGAGACATGACAATACACGCACTGGTAATGAATATGTATAATCCTTCACTGTCTTCTCATTGGAGTGGGAGTTTTTTTAGCTTTTTTTTAAAAGCAACATGTTTGTGCAGGAAAAGCTGTTTGTGTAAGTGAGGTGTGAGACACGTCGTGGCTGTTAAACAAGTTCCTAATACAAAGTGATTGGACATGACAGATTTGGCAAGCGCTGAGCTCAGTTGTTTTTGTGTTGCTGAGGAGGTTCAGAGACGGATCTCAGACCAGAGCAAGAACGTTAACAATCACACACCACCCTGTTAGCTTGTTGTTTATTAAGTGCTGCTGAGTGGCAACGTCAGTCACAAAGACTGATAGAAACTGATTTCTGAAGTCGAAATTTGTCCTGGTAACAACATGTTAGTATTACGTTAACATGACACGGGCATCACTTCAACATGGACTAATATCTATGGAAGAAAATCCTAAATATTTGCTTTATTATGATCTCATAATGAAGGCTTTTATTAGGGGCTCCATCCCAGTTACGCACTGTGGGTGGAGCAGCCCTAAAATGTGGGTGTTCCCATTCAAATCTGGCTTTACACACATTCTCTGGTGTGCGTAAGTCCCTACGCGCTTCTAACACAGGAATAGGTGTAGCACCCTGATAAGGTGAAACATTAGATTGCACTAGAAATATGGACTTAGTTACAATTTAGGCCACACGGACTCATAATATTGCAGAGGAGATTCCCGGAAAGAATTGATCCAAAGTGACATTGTCATGCTGTCCCCGGGGTGGTAGGGGGGAGTCAGACAAGCACGCCAGAACAACAAGTGAAACATTGATGACAAATGATGCTGATGATGACGATGTGATGTAATGTGCACGAATGATGATGATGATGATGATGATGATGATGATGATGAAGCGCTGATCAAGGAGAGAGATTTTGTGGCCGATCCTCACAGTGCAGTCATGTGATCTAATCAACCTGTTACATTGTTTATCAACAAAAGTATTTCAAATTAAAAGTGAACTTTATCATTTTCACGGATTTCAATGACATTTACAAGAGTTGGGAATACTCCAGGTTCCGTGATTTCTAGACAGTTCAAAAAAATGACATCATCAAAAAAGCGCTTAAGTCCAGAAGGGCGATTAGACCCCTAAGTGTTGTTTGTTACCCTAATTCTTTGTTACCCTAACCCCTACCCTTAACCCTACTTAACCCCTCTCTAACCTAACCCTAAAAATGCCAACATAGCTCCAAAGGTGTCATAATTTAGCAAACGACAAACAATGACAGCGTAATATCAGCCTTATGTATAAAACTTGAAGTAAAGTGTTACCAAAAAAGGTATATTTTCAGATTTCTTATTTATTTGGTTCAATAAAATCCTCCACAGCCCAAATATGAAATAATGAACACAAGCATAGCATTAATCAGAAGCTATTAGAAACCCAGAATAGTGTTGGGACTCTCGTATTTAATCAAAAACATTTATTTATACCTCCAGCTTCTGCTGTGATAAATCTGTAAATGACTCATTTCACTTCATATATTTTCTAATATCATGTTGACATACTCCTAATAATGATCCTT
Organism: Gouania willdenowi; assembly: GCF_900634775.1. Taxonomy (NCBI): domain Eukaryota; kingdom Metazoa; phylum Chordata; class Actinopteri; order Blenniiformes; family Gobiesocidae; genus Gouania; species Gouania willdenowi. The sequence goes on from NC_041054.1 coordinate 8,023,435, forward strand.
ATTGGTTGTGCTGTTGTCAGACTGCAACATTCATTTAAAGTCCATTACGTTGGCAAACACCTCTGTTGACCCAGTTTGATTTATTGGCTACATTATAACATAAATATTTGCCATTAAGTTGCAATTAGTGTTTTTTTGCTCTAATCAAAGATATAAATGATATGTTTTGTGTGTGAATGTGTGCGTCAGATGCATCCGCCCCAGTCAGGGATGCTGAGGCAGCGACCCGGATCCGAGGTCCCTCTATATTTGACAACAGACAGGATGTGTGCTGCACATTATGCTGCCCACTGAACACCACCTATGCAATTGACCTCCGACCTTGGGCCGTTTCAAATCATTATCTCCGAGCTTAATAGCAGAGGCTAATCCTCGCTGTGTTTACCACACAACTGGCACAACAGCTGGATGCTCCGCCTGCAGCCTTGCCTCGGCCTTCGGTTGAAGGGGGGGGGGGGGGGACGAATGCTGTGCAGGGTCATGTGATCTCATTTTAATTTCCACCACAGGGCTACAGGATACATTAGTGCATACATGCTATGTTCATCAGTGGATGCACTAGCTCAGCCCAGTCTGCTTGTCTTAATCATCACAATGCCGCAAATTTCTTTTCCATTAATGAAAAAAGTGTTAGCATTACAAATAATCTGATCGTGGAAATTCTAGGGTGACCACATTTTGATTTCCAAAAAAAGAGAACACAAGTTGACCTCGGCATACTCAAAGTACCCAGCGTTTTCTTAAATCTACCTTGCAAAATACAATATAATAAATAAATAATGTTTAAAAAATGATTACTGTCTTTAAAACAAAGACCTTTATTGTGCATTATAAAAGTCTGTCTTTGAAATATCTCATATAAACCTTCTTAAAATCTCTTAGTCATTGAAACAATGAGAAACATCACCTCCTAGACATTAAAACTATAACAAAAAACCTCAAGGCTTACAGAACAGTAAATAATCATTAAATATACACTTCAACAAATAACCTTTTCAATCTTAAGTGACTTTAAGTTCACAAAAAAGCGCTATATAAAATGTATGTATTATTCTCTCTCTCTCTCTCTCAGCATCTTTAATAATTCCGTCACGTGTGAGTAAAAAATCGTAATGACACCATGCATATTGCCGTGTCAATATACCAACATTCTATCCTTACGCAGCGTCCCTCATTGGCCAGTTTAAGTCACGTGACTAAGACTAAACCTAACCGTAAACCTAACCCTAAAAATTGTTGCGATATAGGGTATAACCTAACCCTAACCTTAAGACGCTACGTACTTGCACTTGGTAAACATACGGCAACCATACGAATAGACACTTTATTTAAATTAACGTGTTCCCCGAGTTCTGCTCAAGGGCCCTTGGAAACCTGGACAATTTCAATAATTTCTAAAATATATGTAAAATATCCTAACAGGCCCACCCGTGATGTTAGTTCTGCCCTATGTAGATTTTAAGCACAGAAAGATCCTGAGTTGATTGTCCAGTCACATTAGAAAGGGGAACAATGGAATAAATTACCATTTGATGGTAAGTGGGAGTACGGTACATGCAGGGACTGCTTTTAAGTCACTGCATGAACCGTAATTAAATGTGCAAATGTGACTTTCAAAAGGCTGCCCTCACAAATATAATTACTATTTCATTTAAGCTGGCACAGCAATTACCATACACTGAATGAAGTGCAACTTCATTTTTAAGGGGTCAAGCAGCCTAGATGTCAGGAACCTTTATAACTTATAGTTATCCTGCATGTTCTTGTTCTTTTCAGGAAATCCTATATACTATACATGAACAATCACCAAGTTGTGCACAAAGGTTCAGCCCTATTTCAGATAACCTCCGCTGCAAAAGCAATGGTCCAATTTGAAAATTCACAACAAATCAATCATATGTGCTACAGGTTTGCAGCTTTCACCAAAATGGAACCCCAATATCAAAGAAACATTTTGGACATTTAAACCTATTGAAAATATTTGAGTCCATCACTCTGTTTTTTCAAAAACAGTTGAACTTATTAAATGCATCTACTCACACAGTTTTTTTGTTGTCAATTGACACCAAACTTGCTACAGCACATCTTTACACTGTTCCTCCAGTGCATCAAAAATATTAGACTATAAATGGTGATGTAACTGTCTTATTTTGCCTAAAATTGCCTGGCCCTGACCATTGCTGCGCAGCAGCTATGATTTCTAGTTGATAGCCAGTTCATCCATAAAGACATGTTTTTTCTCTTCTGTATGATGCAACAGTGATCCAGTTTTTAAAGTTGGACAATCATGGATTTTTAAGAACTGATTGACTTTTAAACCTGAGTTTGACTTTCACATCATTGGCTCTGTCAATGATTAGAATCGGGGGTTGCCTGAAACTTGAGTTCATGATGAAAGTAGATCTTGTTTGGGTGTGATTGAAAAGTATTTGGGGTTGGCTATTAGTGTCACTGGGAAATGGTTTCTAAGGAGCATTTTGATCCTGCAACCAGTGCAGGGTTGACCCTAAAACATAGCCATGGGTTTATTTGGATCTCCATTAGCTTTGGCTAGAGCCACCACTACTCTTCCTGGAGTCCACACCCAATACAATTGACTCATTAGTGTAGTACACAATCACATACTGTATAATATCACACAACAAAGAAAACAAACAACTAAAACAATATACAAAACAAAAAAATAAAAAACAACAACATTCATACAGTTGGACCTAGTTCCAATTAACAATCAGATGATTAGTTATCTAGCAAATATACATTTACAATATATCAATCAAACTGAATCAAACTTACCCTAATTAACTGTATTCAGTACTGTTTTGTTAATAAATGTTCTTTAAGTAGTTTTTTAAATCTAGATGTGTTATTTTCTTGAACAATTTGTCTTGGAAGAGCATTCCATGTCACCATGACCCTGTACATTACAGTACTTTTCATCTTATTAGTCTTTGCTTTAGGTAGAGTGAATCTACCTTACGTAGCATGTCTTGTTTTATACGCGTGTTCATACAAACTAAAATACAATTGTTAAAATAAAATCTTTGACTGTTGAGTTGCAGACATTTTCCTAATAAAAACAAGTAATGAGGCAGTGAGTCTGTTCTTTACCTTTAACCATGAAAGACAGTTATGCATTTGATTTATACTGGTTTGATATGGACAACGCAGTAGACATTGTGCTGCCTTTTTCTGCACAATTTGCAGTTTGTGTATGTGTGATGTGGCAGCGCACGACCAATAGTCCAAGTGCGATGAAACCAAAATTGAGCATAGCGTTAGTTCAGGCAGGCCGCGGACGTCAAGCCAGTCACACTTCCAATCAACCAACGGCCCAGATTGGCTCCCTATTGGTCAAAGCATACAGGAAGCACCTTAAACCGTGACACCTGCCTCTTACCTCCTCAGCAAGCATCTCACAACCAACCTCCGCCCCAACTCCTCCAGGTCAGTGTGTATCCAACTCACTGGGTGTCATTTTTTTGTCATTAACATATGCTCTGATCTGTTCCAGGGGGTTTCTGCTAACCGCTCTCCTTGCTTTAGCCTTTAGCTAGGGCTCAGGGAAGGTCAGGGAGGAGGGCTTTCCCTTCCTCCAACTTTCCACGTAAGCTCGCAGAAAGGGCAAGGAGGTCCCGGAACAGACCCATACCGCCAAATATACGATTGCATGCATATCCATGTAAAGTGCCCAAAGGCGCTATACAAATCCTAATGCACATTTATTGTAAATAAATCATTTAATTTGACTAAAGCGGTCCTGACTGATCTATTGATGACACGTCCCCTTACATTTAAAGGTAGGAAGCCTGAGCATCTCCTTATCATAACAAGACTTCCACCCATTGTATTTATTATTTTTTCAATGTGTTTAGCCCAAGTTAATTTAATATCAAATATTATTGCCAGTAGTTTGGTTACATGTACTTGTTCTAAAGCCACATCATTCATATGTAATTTCCATTTGGGTTCCTTCAGTAACATTATTTGTTCTAAATACAATGCTATTTGTTTTATTAATATTAAGAACTAATTTATTGATGGTTATCCATTTCATTACTGCTTGAAGCTCCTGATTTAAAACACTACTAAGTGCAGATATTGTGGGTTTTGCTATGTAAATTGTTGAATCATCAGCATACATAAAAATGTTAGCATCCTTTAAGGTCAATGGTAGGTCATTAGTAAATATTGAATATAGCAATGGACCAAGACCCTGTGGGACTCCACAGTCCATCACTTTTACTTCAGACAAACTTCCATTAAATAAGACGGTTTGTTTGGAGAGCAAACCAATGGCTAAACACATTTCTGTAACAACAAGGTGTGATCATTAATGTCAAATGCTGCACTGAAATCCAATAATACTGCTCCTGTGAGTTGTCTGTTGTCCATTTCTTGCAGCCACTCATCAGTCATTTGAGTGGAAGCTGTGACAGTGGAGTGCTCTTCCCTGTGGGCATGTTCATAATCAGTGCTCAAATCATTAGTTGAAAAACAGTGCTGTATCTGTTAAAAAACAATTTTCTCCATGATTTTGTGTGCAGGTGAGTGTGAAAACTCCAATAGAGTCAGATCCCAGTTTCAGATATTAACAGTTGTACAGGAAACAGGTTTTCCCAGCTGTTTTTATTCCTGACCGCAAAAGCTTTACAGAGGTCTGGTGAGCAAATGTAAATTTACCAGATGGATTTTGAAATAAAACACTGATGACCTTCATTGGTGGATACTGTATATGCTGAAATAAAAATGTGCAAAGTCATCGGGGATGTGACCCTGTACAGACGTGTCCAGATCAATTTAGTTCAGCCAATTAATGGAGCATTTCATAAACAAGGCATTTCACTGTGCTTTACATGACTGACAGAAAACATTAAAAAACAGAGTTTTTACTGCTGATTTCAAACTCTGTTTTATGTTAAGGTCAACAATAATATGATTAAACATATATCACTCTCTCTCTCTCTCTCTAATAAGCAGTAGAGAAAAGGAGTACCATGTATTCTGGACCAAACCCTTTCATAAACCAGCAGCAGAACTTTTAAGTAAGGTAGAGTGACCATATTTTGATTTCCAAAAAGGACACCTCGGCCAACTCAAAGTACTCAAGGTTTTCTTGAATCTACCCTGTAACGGCAAAATACAATATAGTAAATAACTAACTTGTTCTTGTCCATAAGTTTTAAAAAGCATATAAAATAATGTACACACGTAAAGACTAGCTACAGAAAAGCGTAACAACATTTATTCATCCAGAAATTGTACTAATTTTAACGCTAACTTCCTGCGTTCTAAGTTTCTCCCAGTGTCTCCTTTGTTTTCAAAGCCCTCTCTGAACCTCCATGGAGGTTTTATCATCGAGGAGGGTCTTTCCGCTAAAAGGTTTTTATTTAATCCACCAGTATTTGGTCTTTTTTAATCCATCTTGGACTTTTGGTTTATCTCGCTGCTGCGTGTCTAGCCAAAACAAAGCGGTGTCTTCAATGATTTTGTCACATGTGCGTAAAATTGCTTTAAATAGCAACTCCTTAGCTTTCAGAAACTGGTGGAATTTCTCAGATACAGCAAATATTAGCAGAGTTATGGTCTTTTAAATCAACATGTTCCAGAGATGCATTCAGGGTCTCTGGGAAACCCAGATATTTTAATGAGTTTTCTGGGTAAAACCATGCGTAAAGTAAGGAAGACTTTAAAACTGGAGTCATGACGCAACTTCAAGCTCAACTCCTTCAATACATACTGTATATCCATGGTTACTCTTGCAGCATCAGGATTGTTTTAGTACTTGATGTAACTACCCAGGTTGCATTGTGACGCAAACAACAATGACGGCCTACGATTTATTTTTTGTTGTTGCAATTTTATGCAAACTAAGATATATCAAGTGATTTTAGTATGCTTTCTATCATAGGCGGAGTTTGAAATTCATGCCGGGGGGGCAAAAGAAAGAAAAAAGGAATTAAATATATAGACCGTATTGAGATTCCCGCCAACCACACTGTGTAACATATATAATAATGCTAAAATCATTAGTAACATAACTGACAATGTTAACAACAAAAATTTGCGTTGACACTTTCTGCTTACTTTTTGCTGCAGTACCATACGTGAACTGCTGGGTGCAGTGTCGCTTCACCATTTATATTGTGAAGAAGAATTGCGCAAGAGAAGAAGAACCAACCTAAAGTCTCAAAAGTTTGAGACCATTTCACTGAAAAGTTACACACCTGAGCTAGAACGAACATCTGTGACATGAAACTAACAGTAATATGTTGGAATCAATTTATATTATTATACCTATTTATATAAATTATATTAAGAATTGTACTTTTTCGAAATAATTTGGGAAAACTGTAATGAAAACTTTTGACCACTAGGGTCCTGCAAACTCCGTGTATATGGTTTTAATATACCTGGTATAAACACTGACCACATAGGATAATTAAAGTTCCCTTTGAGTTAAAAACCATACAAGCGGTACAGCAGGTATTTACAACTGTTCTATTTATTTTTGCCTGTGATTTTAACTCAGATCATCTGATTTGGTTCATGGGAAGATTTTGCATAAAAGGGGCAAAAATGGCCCACGGTCTTTGGGGTTTTGACATTTGCACTATGTACGGATAAGCTAGTATGGCGGTAGATCAATGAACCAAGTGGTTCAAAATTCAAACATTTATCAAGTGAAATGTGCCACATACTGAACCTGAAGACTTTCTTAAGAGACGCGGAAAATTCCTGACAATTGCTCACTTATTTGCTTAAAGTTTAACTCAAGCCCTTTCAGAGTGCCTGTGTAATAATTCATCATCGTGAGTGTTTGCAGTAGCATCTGGATTTATAAGCACTACTGCTCTACTATTCTCCAGAGAGCATTTTAAGTTAAAAGACTTGCATGTGGTCACCAGCCCGACAACCATTACTACAGTATTTGTTCTGTGATTTTTCCTCATGTAACCTGGTTTCATCTTTGTCTGCAAGGATTTTCCATCTCTTGGTTTCTAAAATAAGGATATTTCAGATAATAATTATGATTAAATTGCATTCCAACCTGGGGGAACAGTTCCAGGCCACAATGGGATAACTTCTGCAATAATTATATGAGAAAAAAAAGTGAAAATGTCACTTTATAAATGAGCACGTATTTGACATTTGAAAAAAAAAAAAACACAGCCTTCAGTCATGAAACTGTAATTATTTGAAAATTACCTATTGTAAAGATATGGAATACCACAGCAACAAATCACTGAAATGTGAGTGAGTGAGTTTCTCCTAAACTATACAAACACAAATGTCCCTGAAGGCATCATTTGCCGTGAAAATGGGCGGTCAACGAAGTGCAATAAATCCAGGCAAAGAGGGCAAAAATATTTCCCTGACTGTTTAAGTGGTGAAATGATAACGAAAAACACTAAAAAAAAACACACACACACACACACACACACACAGAAGACAGGTAACACACCCAGGTATTAAGCAGCTGGAAATCAGAGATGTTTTCATTGTGTTCTACTGAGATGTGTCTTCTGCTCAGCGATAATTGTATAACAGCTCTGCCACGACAGGTGAACCATGTAACCGTGTTCTGACTTGTTTTCGTTCTGCCTTGAGCGTGGATCCACACACACGTAGGAGCCTGTTCTCTCCAGCTGAGACACGCGCACACACACAGTCATCTCCAAGGGTGGACAGGCCATTTTGGCATAACGGGCATAGAGTGAGTGGAGACAGACACGGCAACAGCTGGCCAAAAATCATCCAAAAGTGGCAACAACGTTGCAAGAATGAGTGAAAAGTGACTAAAATGGGCCAAAAGCAGTCAAGAGTGGCCAAAAAAGGGCAAATAAAGAGGAACCAGGTGGTATTTAATGGCAAAGATAGATTACATGGGCAGAATATGGAAAACAATAATGAAAAAGGCCAAATGTAGGGGGAAAAGGAGACAAGTGCTATTTATTGGGCAAAAGTTAGCTTATTTGGATGAAAAGTGGCCTAAAAAAATTAAAGAAAGTTGAATGAAAGTGTCAAAAAGAAATTGCCAAAATTGGACAAAAAATGATGGCAAAAGGAGCTAAAATCTGAAAAAAGTGCCAGAACTTTTTGAAAAGGTGCAAAATTGGGCCAAAGGAAAAACAGTAGGTAAAAATGCGATAAAAGTCTCCCCCTTTTATAGTTTTCTGGGGGAATAATAATTCAAATTAAGACATAAAGAGCCACATATTGAGCATCACTTAATACTTGGTGTTGCTGATAATGTACTGGGCTGGTCTGGACACAAAATGTCGGCGCGGAATTTTTTTCCCAGTCCACCTCTGCTCATCTCACACAAACTGACACCGACGTCTACCTAATCGGCTTCATTATTATCCATTACAAATGAGAGACAGCACAACAGCGTGGGTTTGTTTGCACGCGTCAACGTCCAATTGATTCCCTCTCAGAAAAATCAATGCACTGATTTAATGTGCAGACGTATAGAATACGTGTCTGATTGCAAAAGGCCTTTTAAATACTGTCTGTCTGAGCCTCAATGTGATCAGGAATATTTGAAAGAAATCAGCATTCAGAGAGAGTTCAGAGTGTGTGGATGAAGTGAGGTCTGGAAGTCATCAGTGCTCCTCTACGCAGACACTTGTGACCGTCTTGGGATTTTGATGCAATAGTGAGAGAGAGTCAGGTTTGTTCATTGTTATTCACATAGAAATGAACGGGGGAAAAAATCGTTTCTTTTATGAAGAGATGGAAATGAAAAATAAATGCTATAGAACTGAGATTCTTTTAAAAAATAATTAAAGAGAAACTGTACTAGTCCTGTTTACAACTTTTGCCGTGTGCAAAAAAATACATCCCCAGCAGAGGAGATATCAGGGTTGGGGTCATTTATAATTGTAATTGTGTAATTACTACTTAATTACAATTATGGTGTAATTATAATTGTAATTTCAAAAATCTGTTGTTGTCATAATCATAATTAAATTGTTATTGAATTCAGAAGATAATTGACTTTGTAATTGTAATTGCCATGAAAATTCTATAAAAAAAAAATTGTCAATTATAATTTAATGCAAAACTGGGTAAACGTGTTACAGTTCTATGTACAGTTCTACACATATATGGTTAACAATTATTAAAATGTAATTTATATCTATTTGACCAACATTTTACCATTTAAAAAAAAACATTAAAAGTTATGTTTTCATTGATTAGGAAGCCTAACAAAGTAACTAATAGATAGTAAAGAAATTAGATACAGTAATAGAAATTTGTTTTTAGTGTATTTTACAGCTGATTTAGGACCCATTATCATAAGAGATGCTAACAGAATGCTAACACAAGAGGAAGTCTAACTTTTATTAGGTTATTTATTTCAGGCTCAGTAATTGTGATTAACTGTACTTGAAATTTAGTTCAGTCAGGACCGCTTTAGGCAAAATAAATTATTTATTTACAATAAATGTGCATTAGGATTTGTATAGTGCCTTTGAGCACTTTACATGGATATGCATGCAATCGTATATTTGGCGGTATGGGTCTGTTCCGGGACCTCCTTGCCCTTTCTGCAAGCTAACGTGGAAAGTTGGAGGAAGGGAAAGCCCTCCTCCCTGACCTTCCCTGAGCCCTAGCTAAAGGCTAAAGCAAGGAGAGCGGTTAGCAGAAACCCCCTGGAACAGATCAGAGCAAATGTTAATGACAACAAAATAACACCCAGTTAGTTGGATACATACTGACCTGGAGGAGTTGGGGCGGAGGTGGGTTGCGAAATGCTTGCTGAGGAGGAAAGAGGCAGGTGTTACGTTTTAAGTAGTGCTTCCTGTTTGCTTTGACCAATAGGGAGCCAATCTGAGCCGTCGGTTGATTGGAGGTGTGGCTGGCTTGACGTCAGCGGCCTGCCTGAACTAACGCTATGCTCAATTAATTCAAAACTTAATTGTAATTGATTTTCTGAGGATAAAAAATAATTGTAATTTCATTGTAATTGGAAACGTAATTGAAAACTGTAATTGACCCCAACCCTGGGAAATATTAGTGATTCCAAGGTACAAAAATCCTAATGTGCGGCAATCTTTGAGCAAACAAGTCTTCTTTTCATTTGATTCATTGAATAATTTCTAGGATCATAAATGTCAATCAATTGTCATTGTTCTCATCTATCATCACATTTATTGTTCATAATATCCTATTACAGCCCTATTGGGAGGATTTACATTTATTGTTTATATACGATGTGGCTTATTACGTATTTACCATAATTCTAGTAGTTTGGTTTGCAACAAAAGTAATAAAACTCTTTTTTTTTGGTTCAAAATGAGACTTATCATAGTACACAATGGATGATATTTTCACCCATTGAAGCATAACTCAGAGGATACAGTTTTGCATCGTGTGTAAAGTAAAAGTCTCTCCTCAGAAAGGCTTTAAACGTATTGGCCTGATTCGTTACAGGTGGAACTGCTTAGAGGCTGGACTTCTGTTGGCTTCCAACCAGCAGTCATGCTGCGTTTACGTCTTGCTGGGTTGACCGTAAATATAAGCTATCATCAGAGGAGGGGTAAAAAAAAATCTTTATTTATAAGAATGACAGGCATGAGCCAGTAAACATGGGCGCATACTAGGCAGATGTTGGCAGCTTTAAAAGGAATACACAAAATGGAAACTGTTACTACCGGTATAGTTCTAGAGTGGCTAACTTATAAAAGTATGTCCAACGTGTGCATTTCCAACGCTTTCAAGTCAAACCAATAAGAAGCCCCCCTGATGTTTCACTTTGCTCATAATCCAACGTCAACATGTCATCTATCCTATCATGGCGGCTGTTAACACTTAACAATCTGCTGGTGTAATGTGGTTTCCTCATGCTGTGAACAGACATTTGGCTCTATCTTCAACATGTATGCTAGAAAATGAAGAAACAATGCCTCTTATTATTAAGATATTAAACATTTATGGGTAAGAAGATTGACTAAATGTTTCTATTTATTTCACCTGCCAAAAAATTTAAAGGCATAAACGGAGTTTGAGATTTTTGCCAGGGTGGGGGTGGGGCGAAGAAATGGATTTAAATATCTAGACCGTCTCGAGATTTGCAAAGTAACGTTCCCAACACTGAATGTGTGTAACTAATACAATAATGCAAAAATGATTAGTAATATAATTGATAATGTTGACTACAAAAATGTGCGTCGACGCGTTGTTTAATGTTGTAAATTCATGATAAAAATCAAAAAAGAAGAACCAACCTAAAGTCTCAAAAGTTTGGGATGATTTCACTGAAAACTTATATTAATCTCCCGTATTTTACCCCTCTTTCCCGCATTAGTAATTTCCCGTAAATATCCCATTATTTAATGTAATAATAATTAAAAGATGCCTTACTAAAGTGAACGCTGTCACTAGCCTCGCGAGAACCGCCACCTGAAACGGCCTGAGTGGCAGTTCTCGCAAGATTAGTGCCGACATCGGCAACAAACCCGGAAACAACTCAGAAGAGAGATGATGAATGAAGATGTTACGGCAAAAAAAAAAAACAAAGAACTTGTGTAAATACTTTGGTGTATTGTATGTGACAGAGAGTTTACCTTCCTAAAGAGCAGCAGGATGGGACACAGTTACACATTTTGTAAGATTAGTAACTGAGATTTTAACGTCTCCCACAGCGGAAAGAACCACGTAAGTCACCATGAAAAATCCGCCAATCACAAGTGCCACAAACACACACTCCTTAAAAGAGTGTTAAAGGATATAAATGTGTCTACTAAGTCATTAGTGAATACCAGAGAAACACGAGTGAGCATGAAAAGTTAAAAGAAAATATGTAATGAAAATAAAATGTAAATGTCTAACTTAAAGACAAGCAACGTGAAATTAACAGTAAATATGCAATGTATGGACTTGTATATGAACTGTAAGTACGTTCAGTTATGCAATATGCAAACTCTGCATATGTTTGAAGGGTCATTCAACCTTTTTGGTTTTTACTGATGAAAAAAAAAATCTAAATGGAATGGTTACATAAAATATAAACCATGTTTCCTGCAAAAATATATTCTCTTTTTGCAGGATTTATAAACATATTTAAATATCAGCAGAATCTGAAGCGTAAGCTGCTCCTTCTGTAGTTATCTGCAAAATAAAACAGTATTATCAGTCTCCTAATTCCCTTTTTCTATGCTGCATACACAATCCTCCAGCCCAACCTCCCAACAGCATGCAAAAAAAAAAAAAAAATGGAAAAACATTTCCTATTCCTGGGCTTAGGTTTTAACCAGATGCCCAAAGTGTGGGCACACACGCACACACGCACACTCACACTCACAAGGTCTGTGGCTGTGTGCGTACGTCCACAGCTGCCTAGTGCTGTAACATCCAGAAATGAGGGATTGCAATTAAAACTCGACGAAGAGAGGAAGAGGAGGAGAAGGAACAGAAAGATAGGGTGATTAAAGGTGGCGTGGGTGAAGGAAGGTGGGTGTGGCCTGAAGTGAAGGGTCAGAAAAGGTCAAAGGAAATGGAAGCTGATGTTGGAAAGAGAAGTTATTAATGAAAAACCGCAGAAAACGCACAAATCAGCGATGTTACGTTAAAGCTGGATCTTAGCTCTCATACATCTGTTGTTTATGAATAATAAAAGTGAGAACGGCCTTACTGAACATTGAGCATGAAAAATAGAAAAGAAATCAATAACACTTTACTTTTTATTACACTTTCTAGTTTTATACATAAGGTTGAAATTATGCTGTCATTATTATGACATGACACCTATCATTAGCATGGATAAGATGTCATTAAAGCTGATATCCGGAGTTTCCGAGAAATCTGTTTACTCATCATTCTTTTGAAATGCGAAAAAACACCAAACTAGTCTTTTATTATGGTCTACTGCCGGTGGTCATTCATATGTCAATTAATGTATATAAGTCCCGCCTTCATCCTATAGACCCCTATACAAATATAAATGAAACCTTTACATATTATTTCAAAAAGAAGACTTGCTGGAATTATTACGCGTAACAAAAATAAAGTTTAATCTCATGGGAATTCTGGGTATAAAAAAACAAGGTTAAATGTAGCAACCAAAGAGGAAAAAAGTCAATAGAATAAGGTTTAATAAGTAAGATAAATGTTGACATATCTGTGCAAACACAGCAAGGAAACAAATGTGTTGTGATCAAAAGCTGAAACATAAAAACAACTCTGTCTGTTTCCCCCCTAGTTTTTCCAAATAATTGTAAAAAGCAGCCGGCAGCAAAGTCAGGGTCGTTGAAATCATCGATATTAACACTGCCATTGCTTTTGCTTTTAGCGGAGGTAAATAAAAATAAATCCCAACAGACAAACATTCTACTCTAGAAATAAAGTTAGTTGCTCTGAAACACAATTTAATGTGAAGAGGGTTTCAACTGGGAAATACAAAATCTGCTCTGTTGTCACTTCATATCTAACTCCTTTTTCCCAATAGCCCACAGTGCATCTATTTAATATTCAAACACAAACACACACACTTAGTCAGAACTGGAGCTGCTGGGGAAGGCAAATGGAGGCCATTTGATATTCAGCGATAACTTTTCTCCACTTCAACACATTAGTGTGTCTGATCTTGAGAGATTTGGCAATAGCCCAAGTGATTGTGTGCATGAGGCTTAGTACGGCTCTAATTAAGATACACACTCCCATTTCCCTGCTTCATGTACAAGACAGTCTGCCTCTTCTTTACAATCCTTAGCCTGTCATTTAAAAATAAAATAAAACTGCAATTATCATAATATTAAGCTTCAGTGCTGATGTTTTAATGATCATCATTAAAGTATTTTCTTTGTATATAGTCCATTGGCTGATTGTTGTAGAATGTGACAGATTAGCACAGTAAGGCAAAAATAAACTGAACAATGATACAATTAGTTTATAACTTCATTAGCCTGATTTTACCTTCAAACTCCCCAACAAAAGGTGGTAAACAGATCATTCCTGTCAAAATGACTCCAAAGTATAAATAGCTCAGTCCAAAGATTACTTTAAGCTGCTGAACACGATAATTAACACTTCTATGCATCCGTTAACGGGACTCCACATTCCACAATGCAATGTGGGAAACTTTTCTGACAAGTGCTTACAGTGGAGATCAAAACAAACTTTTGAGCAGCAATTTCAACCTTTCACATCTTGTTTTTGGAGCAAATTTATCTTTAATAGATTTATTGATCTATGATGCCTACACTATGGCTGTGTTTCAAAGTTCATACTAACGTACTACTCATACTGACTCAGTCTAACGTCAATATGAGTATGTAGTGCGTTCACATTAGATAGTATGAAAAGATTGAGTACGCAAGAAATACCCGGATTTATACTAAATGGGGAATTTTTTTAAGTATGCACAATGGGCACACTAGTCATACTCAACCGCCCCATGATGCATTGCGAGTGGAACGTAAAATCGTCCTGGGTGTGGCTTCAAGCTAAAAGTCCAACATCCGCTTTTCAAAACAAAAGTTTCTCTTCTTGTCTTCCATTATTTTTTTTTTTTTTTTTTTTTTTTATTAACGCTTTTGTAAATAAGGCTCTTGTTTTGAAGTTACCCGGAAGTTTTGTCAGTAGCACAATGGCGGGTCTCCGAAATGTCGACATGAAACGTGTATACCTGACCTACTTGGTCACTTTCTCACTGATAATGCTTTCACAACTTTCAAAGGTGGCAAATCAACAGAGACATTTAGCCTCAGTGTGCTTCAGGTTTTTGTCGTAGGTTTGAAATGTATACTACTTCAGTGGGAACGGTCATCATCCTAATCTGGTATATAGTAGACAGTATGTACTCATTGAGTTTGTAGTGTAACCTATTGTGCGCAGTGTGCCATTTTGAATACAGCCGATGTCTTTATTTGATGAAAAAATTCTGTCTCAGAAAATTACAGGACTCTCATCTTTTTAAGTGAGAACTTGCACAATTGGTGGCTGACTAAATACTTTTTTGCCCCACTGTATATTCAGAAATAAGTAGTTAAATAATGAAAGTTAAAGTTGAAAATAAGACCGCTGACGTCTTTCCTGTTACCACTTTCGGACAGTCAAAACAGTGGAGAAGTGAGCCGCCACACTTTTGAAACATGTTTTTCACGGTTTTGTTTTATTGTGCCTGTTTGTGTGGTTGTGTGTCTACACAATGACATCCAAAATGACAAAGTTTACCTTCCAAACAAGAGAAAATAGTACATCAAGATACCACTGTTGCATCCCTAAGTGTACAGCTTCAGCTCGATATAGTTCTGCTTTGAGTTTTTTTTTATGCTCCCAGAAGAGGATAAGCAGCGAAAAAAGTGGGACATCACTCATCAACATCCGGAGCGATAAACCCTAACCCCTAACTCTGACATGAAGGAGCGATCAAATGCACAAGGGCATCGGTGGAGCTGTCTTTGCTCTTTTTGAATGGAATAATTATTCCTTTCCTGCACCTCGTCCTGGTGTTTGGGAGCGAAGAAAGCAACTACACTTTCCCTCTGAAGACCCTGAGGAGGAAATGGATGTACCGTGTCCTGACCATGACTACAGCTCCTCTGCTGAGCCGGGTGCATTGGACTTATAGCCCTCAGTGTTATAGAGTTGGTCCGGGCGGAGAACACTGCGCTCCGGAGACAGATGGAGGAGATGGATCAGGAACAAGTTTGGCTTGGAACTGTTTGCTGCGTCAGACGAGGACATTGTTTTATACAAAGGTAAGAAACGATATCAAAACATAGCTGTAGCTATTAAAGTAGCATTAGTGCCTTGCTAAACATAAAACAAGAGGAGCAACTCTGAATAAAATTTTATGTGTTTTACTGTGCTGATCGTGTTGCTGTTGTAGCCGTGTCATAAAGTAATTTCTGTCACTGCTTCAGGCCAGACAATAAAGTCTATCTATTTATCTATCCATCTATGGTAAAAACTGTTTGTCAGAGAAAGGCCAGTAGTTTATGCAAATGCATAAGATGTCCTTTGCTTTTTACTGCTATTGTTGAGTTGCGTGAGATTAATATGAAAACTATGGTCATTTGTCACAATACAAAACCGGAAGTTCTTTCACGGTCTTCACTCAAACGCGGAAGTGAAGCGTGCATATAGCCCATAATTTGGTAATGTCATTTTCACTTTTGAATGTTCTGAGGGGCCAAAGGCCTTGTGTTTGACACATATGCCTTATAATAATGTGAACATTTTCTTTTATATTTAGCCTAAAATGTATTTATACAAAAACTCACTTTTCAAACAAATTAAAGCTTAATGTACACAATTTCACATCATACCTATAACATATTTCCTGCATTTATTGCTCTTCAAGTATATCTAAACTTCCTTTCTTCACCCTGCAGGATTACAGAGAGAGAGAGAATTTAAGACACATGTGGATAAAAGTCTGTTTCGCCACCTCCTTTGTCTGAGTGAAGTGCACGTGGTATCTCCGGACTGCCAACATGCTATCTGTTAGACATCTTTCATATGTCGTTATACCTTCATCTTGAGAGTGTAACTGTACGATTCATAAATACATCTGACAGCAGAGAACATGAAACTCAAACCAGCCCTGCTCCACACATGCAGGATAAATGCTGGTGGTTTTTCAACTCAAAGAACTGTCATAACTAATCCAGAAATCCCCAAACTGTGTAAAAAAGGGTTTCCTGAAGCAGTCTGGCATTGAAAGAAAAAAAAAAAGGTGGGGGGGGGGGGGGGGGGGGCTGCTGAATGCAGAAATGTAATATGCTTAAGATGTGCACAAATGCAGCGACTGAGTGGAATTAAGAGCTCAGGGAAAAGTTTGCTTTGCAGTTTGCAGATACTGGAGACTGATGTTTTAGGGAATATCAGCAACACCCAATACAAGGTGAGCTCTAAAGAAAATGGACTGAGCTGCAATTTGCGTAAATTGCTGACACTGAGAAGTAGCTTTTATAACCATCTGAAGTACCTTAAAGTGAGAAAGGTAAATATTTATCGTATTTGCTTTGACTAACCAATCACCTTTTGCTCATACCAGTCTGCAGGAATACAAAGGTTTTCAATGGTATAGTGGGGCAAAAAAGTATTTAGCAGCCACCAATTGTGCAAGTTGTCCCACTTAAAAAGATGAGAAAGGACTTTAATTTTCATCATAGCTACACTTTAAATTTGAGAGACAGAAATTGAAAAAAAAAAAACATCCAGGAAATCACAATTAAATTAATTTTTTTGTAAATTCTTGCATAAAATAAGCAAGAATTCTGGCTGTCAATTGCGGTGTTTCCTTTACCCTTGGAAATGCACAAAATCTAAATAGCGCAATACGAACTGGTAATGGAAACACGATTTTAGAAAAAAAAAAAAAAAAACACTCAAATATTGCTAAAAAATGTTAACGCTTTCATGAGGAGGTTATTCAGACGTTTCAATATTAAAATGTGTCGCAAAAGCGCTATGAAAAAACCTTTTCCACAAATACAGCAGTCCTTCGCTATAACGCGGTTCAGCTTTCGCACCCTCGATGTTCGCGGATTTTTTTTTACAGTTAAATTTTAGATTCTTTTTTTTTTTTTTTTTTACATCAAATGAACGCGCATTGTGTTCTGCGTCCTGATTGGCTCATGCTGCGTTCACTCACCAGCAACACATCCAACTCGATGAGTTTCACTGCCTGCTGAAGCGAGGAGCTGCGCTCCTTTTTCTCCTCTCACAAACATCAACCACCAGTGAAAAAAGCCGGTGTGCTTAGCGGCTAATGCTATCTTAGCTCAGTGTTACAGAGAGAACTTTTACCTGCTACTACCACCTCCTCGCTGATTCTCCTCTACGCCAAATCCTTCCTAGCCCGGTTCCGGTTATAAAGGCCGTGTCATACAGCTCCAGGTGGTCACACACAGCTTCTACTCTATGGTTGAATGGGTGAACAGACCGGTGTCCGTGTTGACGGCCTGACGTCATCATCAACAAAGACTCTGAATGCTTTCAGCATCAAAGTCCGATTGCTAGCAGTGTGACTCTGAAGTGCTGTATGTTTGAAAACAGGTTTATGTTTGAACTTTGAAAGTGTTTAAACAAGAGAAAAATGTAAATTCCTGTCTGAGAAAAGTGTATAAAGTGTGTGGTGAGGGGTTTTACAGCCTTTAAACATGTACAATAATTGTGAAAAAAATGAAGCTGACTACTTCGCGGATCTTGCCTATTGCGGGTTATTTTTATAACGTAACCCCTGCGATAAATGAGGGACTACTTATACACGTCACAGAACGCTTGTTCTGCAATTACACGTCACAGGTGGTGTACCTACTTGGTCACATGGTCACTTCTCTCCAAAAAAAAACATGGTACGCGTAGACAGAAGAGCAGAGTCATTTCTAAGCATTATACTTAAAAATTATTACTGCCACATTAGAATACAGAGTGTTAGAAGGAATTTTGAGCGTCCATCTCCCTGCAGCGAAGTCTCTGGGATGAGATTTCACAGTAGTTACGAGACTCCTGCTCAAAACAGCCTTCCATGGAAACAGGTTTAAAGTGCAATTATATTCTGTTGGCGTTCAGAAATATTTTTATTTTGTGAAAATCTGTAATAAAAACACATGATACTTCCTAGTTTATAAAGTGGAGTTTTTACTGTTTATGTGGCTCGAGCTGGGCCAAATTAAAAAGATCCATATCAAAGATTAGGATTGAGAAAAACATGCTGAGAGAAAATCTGGTAGAAATACAAAAAATAATGCTTTGACTTGGCCTTTTAGCCTGTACAACTGTTCCTGATCATAATGTGGTGACTGAACATCATGCCAGACATCCCTCCCGCTTCATTCAGCTGGCTGAGGTCTGCAAAGAGAAATGGGCAAGAAAACAACCCCAAGGAGAATTAAGATACCGATTCCCCGTGATGGGAAATGTTTTGTGACGTCATGACTAGAGGAAGAGTCACAAGAAATGAATGAAGAGGCTGGAGCAAATCAAACCAATGGAAACCATAAGTTTGTTTGATGAAGCTTTCAGAATAAAATACGGATTTTGATTTTTTGCATCTTAAGGAGCCTTTGAATCTTTGTCTAATCTTTGAAAAACACACAATAAGAGTCTGGGTTACATTAGCGGTCAACACATTCTCACTCCCAACTCGTCACTTATTGACGTTCGGGAAGGACCCTTTGGCATCTGTGTGAAAGTAAGGGTCGGCCCGTGGCAAATTGCCTTATTTCAAAATAGATTGTGGCTTTACAATTGTTTTCATTATATTCCTAGTGAGAAATGTACCCATAACTTGTGGTTAGGGTTAGGATCAGGTTTAGGGTTAGAAGACTTATTTTAAAAAGCAGCTTATGGACCCTCAGCATCAAAAATGAAGGCCAAAGGGGTACCCCATGCTTCGAATACTGACGCTAAATGGTCCTTCCGGAACTTCAATATGTGACAAGTTGGGAGTGAGACTGGGTTTTAACAGTAGCAATGTTTTCATAACAGTTTTTCGGAAAAAAAAAAAAGATCATATTTCTAAAGTTTACACAAAGTATAATTGCGCGTTGAACATGTTTCCATTGAAGGTTGTTAAGAGGAGGAGCCTCGTAACTCCCATGAAATCTCATCCTGTGAGACTTTGCTGTAGGAAGATGAACGCTCAAAACCTTTTTATAACACTCGGAATTCCTTTGTTGTTTTACGTCTAACGTGGCAGTAAAAATACTAAGAAATATCTCACTCTCCTCTTCTGTCTACATGTACCGCGCCATGTTTTCTCGGAGATAAGTGGTCATGTGACCAAGTAGGTACACGTCCTGTGACGTGTAATTGCAGAACAAGTGTTTCCATAATGCTTTTGCGAAACATTCCAATATTGAATTGTGTGAAAAACCTTCTCGTAAAGGTTTTTCAGTGATATTTCAGTAATTTTTCAAAATTCAGGTGTTTACTTTACCAGTATTTATTTTGCTATTTAGATTTTGTGAATTTCCAAGAGTAATAAAAACGCAGCTAGTGTTTTTTTCAGTTTGGTTTTACCCTACCGTACAAATACTTTGTTTTATTTAGAAAACAGTCGGGGTTACAACAAAAAACTGATGGAATTGATTGATGTGAGTTGGGGTGGAGGACATTGGTGGCAAAGAGCAAGTGGACAAGACACAATTTTGATTTTTATCTCAGGTTTGAGGTAAAATTACGATATTTTCAAAACATCATCTACCATGACTTTAACTGTGTCAATTGAGCTAAAAATTGTGGGAGGAGTTAGTTTTAATAGGTTTTACAATAATAAAAAAATGTCACATTACTTTTGCAGTAGAGCAACGTTTTCATGAAAGCTGCAAATTTGTAGCACCGAGTGAAAAATGAAGAAACCTGATGAAGCCAGTCGATGTCATAGCACTAGACATTTCTTTTTCCATACCACGAAGGATCAACAATGCCTCCCCTTCACAAACAACAGGAAAATTCACGTTAGACAATGGACTAACCCATTATTAGTCCATGAGTGGGTGAGTTCCACATTTAGCCCATTTCAACACCCACAATAAATATTTCCAAATTCAACAAAAACATTTAACAAAAATAGATCTTATTTTATTTATAATTAGTGTTTTCAAATATGTATTTTGAATACGGTATCATTTTAATTTAAGCTTTCTACTCCTAAAACTCCCCTCCCTCTGGGCCACACATGGTTCTGTCTGATTAGGCTGATTGTCTGCACCTGGTTGCACCTCCACGCAAGAAAGAGACGTCAAGGACCCCAAATAAAACCCATTTATAAGCTTATTTGAAACAATGAATATGAAAAATATGAAAATACCAAATTCTATATATAAATGTAGGTGAGGTGGAGTGCATAAAGCTGTACAGTGAGGGAGGGGTCACAACAGCTCCCTCACAGGGTCAGAAAGCAAAAGTGAAAACAGAAACTAATGAAAGATTAAATAAACTAACACTGAAGAAACTATGGAAGCCCGTTTCCGTCGCTAAAATTTTTTTTTTAAAAATCATCATGGCAAGTCATAATTATGAGTTAGTAAAGTCATAATTATGAGATACAAACTGAGCATTTGCTGCAGTCTACTGACAGCAACTTACCAATGTTACCATTCTTAATTACACTTTGAATAACGTTCAATATTTTGGCTGTTGACTCAGTTCTTAGAATTAAACACATGGTACATAGTGTAGAAAATACTGGAAGTTAATGAAATACATCTTTATTGCAAAAATTATTAATTAATTTTTATCACATTTTTGTATTTTTCTGTGCAGCTTTACATTTAAATAATTTTCTTCTAATTATGACTTTCTTTCTCATAATTCTGACTTTCTTTCTCATAATTATGACTTTCTATCTCATAGTTATGACTTTCTTTCTCATAATTATGACTTTCTTTCTCATAAATTTGACTTTTTTCTCATAATTTACTAAATTCATAATTATGACTTTCTATAGTGATTTTTTAAATAGCTTTTTAGTGGCAGAAACTGGCTTCTATATGAAACACTATTAACAAGAGAGTGTCTAATGGTGAATAAAGTGAGCACAAGTGGAAACATACTGAAACAAGGAGGTGATCACCAAAAAATACACTCATTTGGAAGAATATGATGATGAGGTATGTCAATCTGTTCACAGACTCAACACACACACCCACACACACAAACAGCTGGCAGAAACACAAATACGACTATAAACTCCCACACACACAAAACGGACAACAACAAAGACAATTCATGGAATAGATGAAACACAGGAGCTCCAAAGCTCAACTAGAACCTGACTTAAATTACTGATTAACCAAAAGCAACTCCCACGCTCCCACCACAGCTGAATCCAATCACCACTGATTTCCCCCCAATCAGTTACTAATTAGAAAGGGAGGGCCTAGTTGGAGTGAAAGGGCGGGACATGTTGAATGAGCTGATCAGAAGTGATCGCTCTGTGGGGGCTTTTACAGTTACATCTCAAAAAATTTGAATATCATGAAAATTTTTGATAATTATAGTCACTCATTTCAGAGAGTCAAACCTATGTATGATATAGGCTCATGACACATAGAGTGAAATATTTCAAGCCTTTATTTCTTGAAATTTTGATGATTATGGCTTACAGATAATGAAAAGCCAAAATTCCTAGTGTCTCGGAAAAATAGAATACTACATGAGATCAATAAAGAAAAAGTATATTTTAAATAAAAATGTAAGGCTTCTAAAAAGTATGTTCATTTCTATGCACTCAATACTTGGTTGGGCCTCCTTTTGCATGAATTACTGCATGAATGCGGCGTGGCATTGAGGCGATCAACCTGTGGCACTGCTCAGGTGTAACTGAAGGCCAGTGCCTGTATTCACAAAGCTTCTCAGAGTTCCCTCAGAGCGCGCTCGCACGACCAATGCACTTGACGTGCGGATCGCACCGCAGCACTGGAAAGATTTCACATCTGGGAGGCATCTCTCCATGGACTTTGTATGTAATCTGGACGTACGGACATTTCGTGATGCATCCGGTGTGAACGCAGCATTAAGGCCTAAGATGCTTTGTGAATTACTTTTATATTAACAATGAAAAATTTTAAGAAAAATCTTAAAATTCGAGGAATTCTAAGATTTTTCCAAGAGTGACATCACTAGGAGCTACTTTTAGCCTTAGGATGCTTTGTGGATACGGGCACAGGTTGCTTTGATAGCAGCCTTCAGGTCATCTGCATTGTTGCGTCTGGTGTCTCTCACCTTCCTCTTGACAATAGCCCATAGATTCTCTATGGGGTTCAGGTCAGGCCAGTTTGCTGGCCAATCAAGCACAGTAACGTCGTGGTCATTGAAACAGCTTTTGGTACCTTTGGCAGTGTGGGGGTAATGGAATCAGCAGAACTTCAGAAAACACAGTACACCGACTGTTGCTCAATGGTCCAAAGTCCTTTTTTCGGATGAATTTGAAAATCGAGGTCCCTGAGTCTGGAGGATGAGTGGAGAGGCTCAGAATCCACATTACTTGAGGTCCAGTGTGAAGTTTCCACAGTGTGTGATGAGTTGGGCTGCCATATCATCTTCTGGTGTCGGTCCATTATATTTCCTGAAGTCACAGTCAACTAATCTAGTTAGAAAAAGTCATGAATTATTAATCAAAAGTGGGGGTTTAAATTGACCCAGAGAATAATAGGAGGGTTAAAAGAGCTGCTGTTATGGGAGCCTGTGTGATCTCAGTGATGTTTTCACTGGTTTCCTGAGTTATAGCAAGCTTTCGGTTTGATGGTTTGGATCCAGACGCTACAGTTCGTCAATGTCATTTCTGCTGAACAATCCTGACCTGCCAGTGCTGCAGATGGCCTTTCACAAAGTAAATGAATCAGAAAATGATCCTATATGACGTGACAACAAGGTTATCTCTGTTTCATGATGGATTAGTCTCGATAAAATCCTTCTTATATTTCATGGTGGGAGCATAACGCGTTTGTGTTTGACGGCAGATATTCAAATGAGCTATGAAACTCCTTATCCTCTCATTTGAATTGTAAGCTGATCACAACCAAAGTTTTATTGACTCTCGAGTAAAACATAAGCTTTAGCAGACAGGAAATTAATGTGCAAATATGCCAGTGTTAATTCCCTTATGTAACTACGCAAAAAAAAGTCAGAAATTATCTTTCTCGGATCCATTAAAATTGTTTTTCAAAGTTGTCAAATTGAGCCCCAGGGCAGCAGTTAAACTTTTTTACTGTCTCATGGTGTCAAATCTCTAAAACATTTATGTGCAAGTCCAGACCCATAAAAAAAGCCAAGGGATTGTAAGCCAAGACTGGCTCTGATATTCTGCAATTATCAGTCCGTCAGCTTTAAGCTCACGAATGTCAGACAGAATCAGAAGCTGCTGCAGACCCCGAGTGGAGTCAAACAGCTGTGAAACTGACATTATCAGACGCCATCGCTCCACGCTAACCTGCCCGTTTCTACGTGACTCGCACCATGTCATGAGAACTGTCAATCAAAAGAAGTTAATCAACTCTGGCACAAACTCCAAACTCACAGACACGTGTGGACAAATACTTTTTGACCTGTGCTACTTTTGCCTTTTACTTTGAAAGCAGAAGTGGAGTTTGACATTTTTGCCAAAGGGGGCAAAAGAAAAAATAGAATGAAATATATAGACCAGATGTGTAAAGAGTAATGATATAGCCTACTCAAGAGTACAAGTACAATTAAGCCATACATGAAATACTCAAGTACAAGTAAAAATGAGCTCAATTAAACAGCAGTCAAAGTAAAAGTTACTAGTTACTTTCGCTCACCATGTGTATTTTTAGTAATAAATCTTGCCACAGTTCTCTTGTATACAGTAATCTCATGTATAAACTTAAACAGGAAGAAATCAAATCTTGCACTATTTGGAACTTAAAGCTGATATCCGGAGTTTCTGAGAAATCTACGTTTATGTATAATTCTTTTTAAATTTGAAAAAATACCTAACTAGTCTTTTACTATGGTATTCTGCCGGTGGTCATTCATATGCATTAATGTATATAAGTCCCTCCTTCGTCCTATAGGCCCCTATACAAATGGAAACGATTGCCGAGTGCGCCCAGCCAATAGGCTTCGACTTCCTGTTTTTGAGTCTGTCAATCAAAGTGAATGCAGAACTGTGCACGGAAACAAGGTCTCGCGTCACAACAGCAAACAGGTAAATAAGATTTTGGTTCTTACCTGACCCACAGACATATATCAATGTGACCCGATACGACCTTGTTATGTTTCGCGATGCGCGAGCAGAGAAGTAGAGGCGTGGCTTCTGGTAGATTGTAGAGGCAAGGGGAGGAGGTAGAGCTGTTGAGGGCGGGACATCGAGACGTTTCTCAGAAACTCAGGATAGCAGCTTTAATTAATTTTCCACAACAACGTCTGTATAAAATGAAAGGTTGGTCAAAATGTCCAATTCTTTTTTAAATAAAATAACACTAATGAATTCAATTAAATAATAAAATAATAAAATAAAATAAATAAATCTCAGGCTCTAAGTATAGCTACATTTATGAACTCTCAAACTGAGAAAATAACCAGCATTCACTGCAGTTTTGTCGCTGCACATTACGTTTAATCTGATTCGTCGGCTATGATGTGACGCATTTGATTGTTGTCTGGTTATTTCATTTTTTGTGGTTTCACAATGTCTGTTGATCATTTTAAAACAAAAAAAAACTAATTTACTCAGTAATGGATGGGTGTAGAAATGTAATTAATTACTTTACTTCTTTTAAAATGTACAAGTAAAATGACTGATTCAGAAGTATACTCCAAAAAGTACACGTACCCATAAAACCAACTCAATTACAGCGACGTGAGCACTTGTAATCCATTACTTTCACCTCTGATATAGACCATCCCGAGATTTGTGCAAACCACAACGTGTGTAACATTCACAATAATGCAAAAATGCTTAGTAACATAATGTTGACGACAAAAATCACCAGTATCATATACTGTTTTGAAAGGTTAGAACCTTCCGTTTTTTACCACATAAACTATTCTAAGACACAACCATCACAGCAAACACAGTCAATTATTTTGTCATACTGGCAACAAAAACAAGCCAACACTCCTCACCTTTAAAGCAATGCCATGTCTTACTGAATCCATATATTCCATCAAAAGTGGTCTCAAAATCCTCCTAAGACATTCAAAAATCTAATGTATCCTGGCATTTAGTAAAACAACTTTTACACAGTAAATCTGCTGTTAAAAAAATTAAATACCATGTCCTATTTACAAGAAAAAAGATAGATTTCTTCTTCCTTTTTTAGAGCCGTGAGGCTGACCATGTCATTAAAAATGCTCATTGTTTGATTAATGTTGTAAATACATGATAAAATCAGGTCGGCGGCTGCTTTCTGTTTCATATTTGCAGCAGTATACATACATGGACTGCTGGGCACAGTGTCACTTCACCATTTACATTGTGAAGAAGAATTGAGCAACAGAAGAAGAACCAACCTAAAGTCTAAAAAGTTTGGGACCATTTCATTGGAAACTAATAGTATTTTTAAAAGAACAACAAATGAATTCATATATACTTTATTTCCCACCTCTTCTCCTGTAAACTCAGCATATGTATGAAAGTACAGCTGACAGCAGAATCTACTGGACTTTCTTTTTTTATTTTACCTCGTGTGAATTTATTCTTGACACACATCAAAGACCGAATCTTATCTGCCCACTCTATCGCTTTCTGACACGGACATTAGCACATCAGAGGCACGTCCCTCTCCATTGTCATCTTGTTTCTGTTCTGCCGTACGAAGATTAGAAAGACGCTGACAGGGGTGGATGGTAAAAAAGAGACAGATTTGTGGAGACATGAATGGCTTGCAGGTGTTTTGAACTTTTTTATTTCTGAGAAAAAGGGGGGATGATGGAGTGAGGGATGTTAAACCGTGACTTTCTCCTCCTCATGCTGTCATTTTGTTTTATGACAGGAGAAGCATATGTGAAACCCGAGTGAGGATGGGCTCCGTGGAAAAACAGAGGATTTTATTTTTTTTTTTTTTGCAGCTTGCATGTCAGCTCACAAAGGAGACATCAACAAGTGGAGAAAAGCTATCAATACGTAAATTAATCTGGATACCTTTCACTTTTTTATTTGTTGGCTTCAATCCGTGCATATTCCCATATCCAAGTCTGGTTAATGTAAGGAACTGTGGAATTGCCCAACCAACTCAGACCTATAGACAGAGTTGAGGAAACCAGAGCCAAAGTACATCCATCTAGCTGCGAGGCAGTGCTAGCATCATATATCTTTCCAGGTTATTATGTAAGCATTCCATTTTGTAATATGAACTTATTGTGTTATTGAACATTTTGATTGGCACTGGAATAAAGTTGCTACCCTCAATATCTTTTTATAAGATACAATTATTGTGTATACCTCATATTTTGATCTGATTTGATCTTTATTTATCTCAAACTTTAAAATAAAGTAAAAATGAATACACAACAAAAATAGAACACATCAGTGTAGGGACAGTCCGTATGCATATGCATGTTATTTAACACATTATTTACAAAAAGAGTGGCTCAATAATAATCAACCAAATGCATATACACACGTATCAATGAATAAAATATAATTTAGTCCAAAAACAAAAGCAAAAGATCACATTTCTCGCTTAAAAGTTTGTAACACTTTGTAAACATTTTTGCACATTGCATTGTGGGATGTGGAGTTCCAAAGATGGAAGCATAGAAGTGTTTTTACTTTATTCTTACCCTGATTTTTAATTTATTTTTTGCCAGACAAGTGATTCCCTTGACAGCATTTTAGTTGTAGTTTCAGTGTCTTTGTGACTCCACATCCCACAATGCAATGTGCTAAAATGTCAAAAAAAACTTGAGTATATACAGTGGAGATAAAAACAAATTTTCAAGCAGAAATTTTCACCTTTTTCATTTCTTTTTGGAGTAAATTAGGCCTACACTATGATCTTTTTCAATAAAAGATTATAGGGGATAGCAGCTTTAATATTTTCAATTCATGGACACATTTACAGCACACAAAAAAGATTTTTCCAAAATAAATGCTTTTTTGGAGTCTTTGTCTTGTAAGAACCTGTGAAAACCTGAGAAGCTACAGCTTGTTTTGTATATATATATATATATATATATATATATATATATATATATATTTAAAGAAAACAAGAAAAAAACAAACAAGATACTCAAATTTGCAAAATGATTTTAATTGGCATTGTTTCGATCATTCTTGGTTCAATTTACAGCTTGCTTATTCATTCTTGTCAAAGGTAAACATGTCGTGGTTGTCTTCAATATGACTAAATGCTTTTCTCCCGCTTTCCAAGTCCTGAAACATAAACTAACATTAAAGGAAACGTTCCCTCTCTCTCTCCCATACACGCACACACACACACACACACACACACACTTGCATATTCAGGTTCTACAAACACCCCCGTATGAGTACGAAACTCCTAAAATGCAACGTTACTTGAAAAGCGCGGACACATTCTACGTTACACACACATTCATGTGCAAACTCGCTCCCACAAGAATGCCTGTACACACTCTTGTGTGCACACACACACACACACACACATACACACAGACAAACAAACTCACACAAACAGACGCCAAAACCAACATTGATTTTAAATATACATTTACAATGCAGACTCTGGAGTTCACAGATGCAGCTCCGGAGAAACGCTGCACTTTCATCAACATTAGCTTGGTCTATGCATTCACAGTTGGCTTATGCCATGCTTCTCTGCACATTGGTTAGTGGTATCTGTTACATGAGAGTGGGGTCATGAATGTACAGCCCTACTGATTAGTCCTAACCAATGACCCTCTCTGTGTCAGGCTGAATTACATTTACTTATCTACACAAGAAAATGCTGCCGGAGAAATCCCACTGTTTGGATGAAAAGATTAAAAAAAATGGCACAATAACTTATTCAGCAAAGGCCTATGAATGCACATTGATAAATAAGATAAATAATGTCCTAGAATGGTCAAATAAATACATTTGAAAAGCAAATAAATACATTTAAAAAAGCACAACATCGTAATGCCATCCTATGTTGTCAGGTATAACAATATTAAAAAAAGTGTCTTTATTTGCACATTCACGTGTGTGTTTGTTTAGTTTTTTTTTTTTTTTCTTAGTTTTTTATTGTTTTTACAAAATGGCGGCAACAATAGTCTGAGACTCAAAGCACAATTTCTCATCAGGCACCTGCCGCGCTTTGGCGACTGTATGGGGTCATTTCCATGGTGACGGCTGTAATGGCTATCAGCGCTGATTGGATGAGGATCTTTAAAAGAGGGGAAAAGGAAAGGGAAAGGGCTCACAGGGAGTCCAAGGACGTTTTTGAGTATTACAAACTAGGTATTCAGAATTGTTGTTCTGATTGCTGTGAGGACAAAGGTATGACATCTGCAAAAATCCACAAGGGCTGAAGTGAAACGGGTTGAAACAAAACACACATCTATCACGTCTAAGTGCCATCAAATGACTAGTCCCAGGTATGTAGTTTTCTCGGGTTGTTACAGTTTGAAGGCAGGAAACACAAACATAAAGGCTAGTTCTGAGAGAGCACTTGCTACCTTCTACCAAATACAGGCTTTGCCTCTGTACCGATCGCAAAGTCAGGAGTGTTTTAGATCTTGAGAGGAAATGGATTTTTAAAAGGCCGACGGATATCTTCACAGAGACTTTCTTCAAACTCTTATACCCAGTGGCTTTTCTTCAAACCAGTTTGAAAACATTCGTCAGTGTCCAGAATAGTCCTCATGACCAAAGAATATAAAAAGAAACCTACATAGACCTAGAAAAATCAGAGTCCATCTTGCTGGTTTTTATGTCAAAGTTTGGGTTTGATCCACCAACAGTGTCTTCATGTCTTTGAATGAAAACCCCCAGTTTGTGACCATCTTCAAGTTCTACAAAAACCTTGATCTCTTCAGGTGAGTTAATATCCATGCTACAATAAGACTGTGTCCAACTCTACATCCATTTTTTTTAGAATTCACATTAGGCATGGGAGCAGCACAGGAGTCTTATTCTTCTATACACAGAGCATGGTTGTGGTCTACAAATGGCCCCACATCAAGAAGGATACCCAGTTTTCTTTTTTTGACAGATGTCGACAAACACACAGATTGCCAAATTCTCTAGTGTGATTATGACATCAAAAAGGCCTCTCCTATTTAGGTCAATCCTTTGATATTTTTGACTCTCTCCTGTCCCTTTGATTTGATTGTGGTCTCCTTCATGTTCTATTGTTTCCAATCTTCTTTTGCTTTTAAACTTGGTGGATACAAAGCCCTTTGGACAAGGCATTCCAACGATGTGATATGTGCCCTTGGGCGAGGGTCGCTAGGACAAAAGCACTATGGACACGAGCAGCATTGCCATGGTGAGAAGAAGGCGGTCACGTGACGGGCTGCTGCCGCTGACACTTTTCTCCAGCTTGGGAACTTCAGGGTTAAATTCATCTGCTGAGTGAAACACAGGCAGAGAAAATAAAGTGAGAAACAGGGAGAAGACATGAGTGTGAAAGAGTGAGAGAGCGAGAAGAGTGTGCGCGCCAGACAGAAGGAAATGAACCATTACTGCGTTATTAATTCATCAATCTGAAAGCAATGCGCGGGGCATGCTAATGCTGCTTTAACATATGCAGGAAGAGAGATATGACACAATTATCAACAAACCAGCAATTATCATCAGCTACATATGGCCAATTCCCCCACGGGATGGTAAATTAGAAGCACTTTTGTTTTTGCTCTTTTATTTTGTCGCATGTATTCCTCCTTCTACGCTAATGATGTTGTTATCCTCGAGGGATTTCAATCAAACCAAATTATTATGGCCTCGCCATTGATTAGACACAACAGAACATTAGCTGGAGGGGCGAGACAGGGAAGAGTCGGCAGAAGACATTTAGTTAGATTTGCAAAAAGAAAAAAAAAAAACTGGATTACACTGAGTGATTATGCCTCTGTATCAAAACAATGTTTTCACATTTCATCGACAGAACAATTACCAATGAAAAAGCCGTAGATATCAAACAACCAGCATAACCATCATTGTTAGATAAATCTTTGATAACTGCAAATACTTGTCAGTATTGAAATAAATGTATATATTTAGAATAGATGTTCGATATTAACTTTTTGCCAATATGTGATATACCAAAATTGTCCAAAACCAGAATTTCTGATATTAACTAATACCAATATACATATAAGGCCCCTCTCCAACCTAATTTTTCACATTATATATCTCTCTATGGATATAACAGGTTAGTCCTACTGTAGAGATGAGCAACTTCTATCACAGCGGGGGCTACAAAAATGTGATTGTCTGATTCGAGAGCCACATTATCAACATTCATGTCAGCATTTAGAAGAATGACCAATCTGAGCATTAATACAAGCTTGAAAACACATCATGTGTTTCTTGTCAATATGGGTCATTTTTGTTGTCTTTTTGAGTTTTTCCAAGTCATTATGTGTGTTTTTTATTTTTTTTGTACTACTCTTGACATGTTGTGCAATTCGATGTAGTTTTCTGTGTTTCTGGAGTTTTGTGTATGTTCTTCATATAACTTCCAACTTCATGAATTACAATTTTGTTTTTGGGGCCGCCAGTTGCCTATGCTGCCCTACTTGATGTATTCCAAAAATAAACATCATCTGGGCAGAATAAGAATACTTCACTGATGGAAAAAGTGCCATATTGGTTTTCATCATGTGGTCTGAAACAACAGCTTGTCTCAGCCTAAACTAATTATCCAAGCAGTTAAACAGTTGTAAAAAGTCCACAACAAACAAGGTGTTTGATGATGTTTACTGTGAAAACACAAAATAAAAAAAGCCTTTAAATATTGTACAGGAAACATATCACATATTTGTATAGTATGTACATGTGGTGCAAGTTGATTGACGCTAGCAAGTTAGCATTAACTTATTGTTTAGGCGTGAGCTAGTTAAATATGTACGAAACATGGAACAACTATCTATATCACTGCGTAAAATGACTAAAATACATCTTAAACACTGTCTACAAACTGGAAGCATTTACAGAGATTGTTTTAGCACGGAGACCAGAGGTAAACAAGCTATTTCTATTACATCAAACCGGTCGTGGGAAAACGTTCTGGGACTTCCGGTTTTGACAGGAAATGACCCTCATTGAAAGGTTGGGGCGGGAAACTCAAACAATATTCTTTTCCACTGCTAGTTTTAGCACTGTAACGCCATAAACAATGGAAATTCAGTAACACAAAGGTTGAGGCAGAACAACAACTATTGGGTTTTCAATGAAAAAAACGATAACAATGTCGATGGATATTAACTTTTGTGGCAAATATTGGTTATTAATATTTTTCTGAGTAAATAATGTGAAAAAGTACACTGTAGAGAAAAATACACTCAATAACACTCAAATCTTGAGACGTTAAAATACATTTTCCTCCAAAACCGAAAACCTCAAATACATAAAAAAAATTAAAAAATAAAATCAAAAATTCAAATATTTGATTTTAACATTGCAAAGCTTTTCTGCTGCTTTCAAAATATCACTCTACAGGAAACGCCTAGCAGATAAATTGCTAATAAAACTGAACCAGCTTTTAGTAAATCATTAAATAGAGCAAAAAAACCCATGTCCTCAACCAACAAGGTCAATGCGTCAACGTGGCGCCTAAAAATAAAGGGACTAAATGCCTCCAAGAAAAGACAGGTAATGAATACCAGACAAATACTACAGTCTCCCTAAAGACTAAAGATGTAGAATGAATGTCCGGTATTTTGTTATTCGTTGCCTGTTTAAACCGACTGGTCTGGTTTGTCCTGGCCGTGTGTGACTCACGTCAATGTCAGGATGCTTTTCTTCACAAAAACACAGGCATCTGTCTCCTCTGATGACACACAGCATTGACATTTATAGCACAACGCACTGGAACTGGGATGGACTCAAACATTTAACAGTGTCAGAAGACAGCGGGGGAATACAAAGCAGCACCACCTCAGGTTGGGCCGACGGGTAACACTGGAGTCATTGCTAGCGCCTCCGCTGGGTTTCAACAGACAGGTTTTAGAGGTAATATGAACAGGCTGGGACCAGACAGGAGACATGCTGTTCCGGCTTATTGTTCCTTACATAGTAAACAAAGCACTGCAGAACACTCTACCTCCTTCTATTGTGAGAGAAATGAACTGATCTGGCTTGTTTGTGAGTCCTCAGACAAACTGAGCCGCACACTATATGCAACTTTTACCACTACAAGAGGTTGGCCTTGCAATAGGAACGTGGGGGACGTTCTGTACCTGAGGCCATAACAAGCTATCAAAGGGTCACAGCATGACATCTAACATCACAGTACAAGTGTAGAAAACAGCAATCAATTTCTAAGCCTACAGTCCAGTGCAGTGTTGTGAGAAGGTTTAACAAGACACAGGTACGCAGGGAAATACTCCAGTCCTCAGCATCCATGTGCCCAGAGGCTTTACAGGGAGATAAAAAACATCAGCACTAGACTGTCGATGAGTGGGAAAAGGTTGAATGGTCTGATCATTCTTACTGGCAGCTTTGGGACAGTGGTTTCTAGTGTTGTAGTACTCGAGACCGGTCTCGAGACCAGATTTTAAAGGTCTCGTTCTTGTCTCGGTCTACCCAAACTCGTGACCGGTCAAGACCAGCACTGATTTCTGCTGGTCTTCAACTTTACTAATGTGATAATGAGGAGAAGAACTTGGTAAAACAATAAATATCTTCAATTCATGTGTTTTTTTTTTTTTTTTTGTCTGTCAAATATATTTTAAAGCTAAAACTAAAAAGAGAATGTTCCTTAACTGTTTAGCATTGTCATGGTGTTTTAAATTGATTTTTATGGCCTCTGTCTTGGGTTGTCTCGGTCTTGGTCTTGACTCAGTCTCGACTCCCAGAAGTCTTGGTCTTGTCTTGGTCTCAGTGCATTCTAGTCTCGAGCAAGTCTTGATCTCAGATAATGTGGTCTTGAGCACAACACGAGTGGTTTCACGCGAGCACTGCTGTCCAAAAGACATGAGGCAGTGGACTTTTCCTTAATGCCATTGGTTCCAAAAGTGAAGGATATTCAAATGGTTTACATACTACTTAAAGACCAATAAGTGGGAAAAAGTGTTTTCAATAAAACAATCATAGCTAAAAAAAAAGCCTAAACTGGTGGTTTCCAGCCTACAGAGAGTAGCAGCTAATAAATGTAGTTGTGCTGGAGGGTTTTACAGCGTTCTCTTCTATCAATCTCTGAAGCATATCTTATTCTCTTGTAATGCAAACATAAGTAAGCTGCTGCTGGCAGCAGAAGACGCTGTATGTCAGCAGCATCAATATCACTCATTCTGACTGGTTAGCATTATAGATAAAAAAGGAAGCAGATGCTAAAGTACACACATGCACCCTGATGGTTCATGAGACTAAAACAGATCATTGCCGTGCCTGAGAACTTCTGTACACACCAATAAAACATTTCAGCAGAAACTCTGATTTAGGGAAAACCATTGGATGGAGTGACTCCAAATGGACAGTCAGGCATGCTTTTACACCAGGGTATAACCAGAGCTTTATCTTGTTTAGTGGGGGCCAAATTCAAATACATAGTCTGTCTATGGATTTAATGAAGAAATACTGACAAGAATCTTAACTAATTACCATTCCTATGCAGTAACTAGTAAAATCACTTAGGAAGGTGGACATATTGTTCCAAAAAATATATAAAGGATGATTCAAATATCTAATTTTTCTTATGATGATGAAACGGAGACCAAAGAAAAAAGTACATACTGTAAGCATCTGCTGAATTTTTGAAAGGGAAAACATCAAGATAGGTTGTTTAACTCAATACTTTTGATAAGACTCAATGTTACAGGATTTTAATTTAACAGGATATCTAATTTTATTGAGTATGAGTTTAAGAGTGTGTAGGGGGAAGGTGGACCCCGTAGTTTTACAAAGATGAAAATTAGTTTACAAAAAGGGCAAGGCAAGGCAAATTTATTTGTATAGCGCATTTCATACACAAGGCAACTCATTGTGCTTTATCTGATCAAAAAGTGCAACAGACAACAGTTTAAAATTAATAAGAACATTAAAGTAGGCAACAAAACATTTAAAATCATCAGTTAAAACATTTAAAATTATCAACATGACCAAAAATCTCCCTCTCAGTCATACTCAGTAGAGAAAAAAAGTGCCTTTATCTTGTATTTAAAAATGTTCACATTGGATGCTGACTTCAGTTTGTTCCACTTCTTTGCAGCATAACAACTAAAAGCAGTGTCACCATGTTTACTGTGAACTCTGGGCTCCACTATCTGACCTGTGTCCATAGATGTGAGAGACCTGCTGGGTTCATACCTGACTAACATGTCACTGATGTATTATGGACCAAACCCATTTACAGATTTATAATTAGAATTAATGAAATGTATTTTATCTTGTTTTGAAAATTACGTATTCTTATCTATGGAGTGTGTTGGCAGGAAGTGCAAGAAACATGTTGTAATTGGTTTACAGTAAGTTTCTTTTATCATCTTGGGGACTAAATTACTATTAGGCATGAATCTAAAAATCATTAATGTACTACTACTTTAAAGCTGCTGAACCACATAAATCAAAGTTTTTAAACTGTACTTGGATTTCCACCAATAGTTTTTCTAACCAATACTGATGCCGGTGTGACCTCAAAACCATGGCCAAAGTGATATTTCTGTTGTTTTCACGGATCAAAAGTTTATTTCAAAATAATGGTGGATGTTGAATACGACCGAAATCAGAGTAACAACACGTCACGAGAAACACAATAAACAAAGCAGGACAACAATGACATTAACTGAATCACTGTCTTCCTCGTCTGGTGAAGAAACACAAGAAATCCTGATATGAATGAAGTGAAAAACTTTTCTGCTTTGGTGCCGTCTTCTGCGTTCTTCTCTGGGACTCCAAATCCCACAATGCAATGGGCGAAGGTTTTACAAAGTCACATGAGACCATTTGACAACAAACCTGTTGTTATTGGTGGAGTCAAAAAACTATTTTTGAGCAGCAATTTCTGCCGTCTACATTTGTTTGTGGATAAATCCCAATCAGAGGAATTATTATGAGAATAACTTTTGGATGTCATACAGGTGTATTGCAGATGAAAGCAAAGAGGTTGATTTATAATCTATAATCAAGTATTTATACACTGTAACAAAGGGAAAATGTTGTAATCCAAGTACTTTAATCTGTGAGAAATCACCTAATCCTTTAGTATCATGCAGAGAACAATGACAGGACATCTGCTGCAGTGATTAAACATGGTCACTCAAATGCTAAATATTAAATATATCACTCTAATGAAGATTAGGTCTCTTAGATTGACCTTTGGACCGATGTACTGATTTTGTATATATGTGAGGGTGATATATGCCAAGGCGTAAAATAACAGCTCTGTGCAAATATTGTGTTAACAAGAATGAGAAAGATTGACAGATCAATGGTTCTGAAACCAAAATAGTCATTGCCTGTGGCCCACAGCTGTCTGTCATCATAACAACTCAACGTATAAATATCAAGCACAAGCACACACATGAAGCAGAAATAGTGTCAAGTGAGTCTGTGTGTGTTAGTTTGCTACGAAAGCTGTGAAGAAAATAACCTCACTTCAACTGCAGTTTAACCTCTACGCAGAATGCTTGTAAAATGGATCTAGTTAATTCCCCACTGATTTCCAAATATAAAGATAGAAGAAGCAGTACTTTCATGTCCATTTTTCAGCCTCAAGTAGAAGCTTTTAAAGGGAAAGAGTCAAAGATGCAGGAATTCAGGTAACATCCTGTGCTTTTGGTTGGTGGCGCTACCATAACAAATGTATGATACACATAAATAATGATTAAAAAACAGACACACACGCACGCACACGCAACTACGTCGCTTAAAAGTTACAAACGCTCTTATTTTGAAGGAGGTGGATCATTTCTATGGACATGCAGGATTCTTTATGACCACAACACTGATGCACATTGGAAGCACAATGCTGACAGATTGTCAACAAGCTAACACCATCCTGTATCATTAAGGTGATTTGTAAACACTTTAGATGAGGATTGCAAATGTTAGCGCAAACATAATGTTAGCGCAAACGTAAAAAATAACTTCGAGGACATGCATTATTTCAGCTTTAAAGTCACAGTATGTTGTTTTATCGAGTTAGCACTAAATTATAGAGATAAGACATGATATGATATCTCATTAAATACACTATAAAAACACAGATATATGTAATAGTTAAACATCTGTATTTCCTCATCCTCTTGTATTATTCATGGTGAATTTGTGGGGGCTCTGTGTAAGATGCT